>NW_015552562.1:423517-435124 GCF_001515605.1 Sinocyclocheilus anshuiensis
AGCTAAGGGGGGAAACGCGCCAGGTTCCGAAACAACGGGCCAGGTGTGAAAGCACCCTTACTCTCCCAGGATCAGGAAACAGTCCTCCATAAAATGCGCTGCACACATCTTAATATTTGGGTTGAACTGTTCTGGAACAGTGTTGTAAATACAACTTAACCACTGATTTCTAGTCGTGTCCTTCCAAAAGAGCCGGCGGCTTGAGTGAGCGGAGGCTTGTGGCAACCACATGTGACGACCCCGGGCTGGACTCCGCTTCGTCCACGGTGAAAGCCGATCCGGCGATCCACAGCGCAAAGTTGATGTATTTCCTCAGCGACCAGCACAGATCAGCTCCAGGCATGATGAAGCGGATATCGTCCTCTTTTGGAAGGCCAAACAAAGTAGTTTCGCTTTCACAACGAAACACACAGCGCCTTCACAACATGGCGGCAACAACAATACTACAGCGAGAATAAAAGTTACGCCTTCTTTCTTTGCGTGAACATTTGGGCGGCGTTATGCAAATCTTCCCACATCATGACGTAGACATGTGGGGGCGTGTTAGAACGAGCCGTTTTAGGTAGGTGTGGCTGACTCTTAACTTTTATAAAGAATATCTCTTTGGATTTGAGACTTTAGTCAACTTTAAAGATCTTATTTATGCACCAAGAGCTTGTAACACTCCAAAGAGAAAGGAAAACTTGAAATTGCATCATATGACCCCTTTAACACAGCGATAAAGGACGTGAATGTAGATTGGAAACAGATTTTAACTAAAAAGTTGAACTGTGTTTTTAGGACAAGAGTCATTTTAATTATCAGGTTGGTGCAAATTGGCACATCTTTATTGAGGCAATTTGTTAAGTGTTTTAAAATTTGCAATTATGAACCTATAAAAGGCGTGTTCAGTGATTTTTCTTTTTCTGCTTAATGGTGGAAATAGTTTTTGTCATGAAATGTTAAGGTACGTACCTGTACAGAAATTGATTTAAACTTACAGTAGGCTACTAAAGTGTGACATCTATCTTGCAAACTATTGCCTAGAATAAAGTGTCACATGATCGTAATATTTTAGTAAGGAGGAAAAAAATCATTTTCATTATATCTTTGACTGTTGATGCTAGTCTGGTTTTATGGTGCTCACTTGTTTACTCAGTCCACCTTATTTTGTAATGTAAGAGTGGGCGTGGCCATTTTTATTTATAATGTGCGGGGCTTCCGATGTCGTTCACTTCCAGTTATTTTACCTGTGCAAAAACAGTTCGTTATGCTGCTTGACATTGCAAACTGGCGTTTGTTATAATAATATTTTTATTTATTGATTGATTAATTTATTATCATGATCATAAACACACTTGTTTGTTGCGCAAATCGTTTAACCATTTACTGAAGGCCTCATTTTTATTCTTCTAGTTATTTACCTTTATCAGCTAATGAATCAATAGTCTCGCACATTCACAGGAAATAGCTTACTACCATGTTGCAAAATAAGGTTTATTATAGATGCAGCAAAAACATGATGATACTGGAATTTTAATTTGCAGAATAGAATTTAGGAGAATATAGAGGGTTTTGAACTAGTCCAGTCCTGCTCCTGGAGGGCCACTGTCCTGCAGAATTTAGCTCCAACCCCAATTAAACACACCTGAACCAGCTAATCAAGCTCTTATATTAGGCATACTAGAAAGGTGTGCCGAGGCAAGTTGGAGCTAAACTCTGCAGGACAGTGGCCCTCCCAAACCCTACATCTTATGGTTGCTGAGATATTGCTCTTGTGACTATCCCATGTGATAACTAGCCTTCGTATCACATTCTGTTTTGTTCATATTGTCATATTCCCACAGTGTCCTGTGTATGCATACTGAGCTGTCATATGTTTTATAGTGCCTTGTGCTTACTGTCATGTGTGCAGTGTGTACATACTTTTACGCTTTGTCACAAAATGCCATTTTGCACAACTTACATGTGCAATTTACTTATGTAAATACAGCACAAGGACCTGCTGCACAGTACATGCAGTACTTCATGTTCTTCTGATAAAAAAGTTAGAATTAGTGTATAGGGATTTGTTTATGAGAGTTTGTGTAAGGAATTTTGATAAGCTTATTTTATAAGATTTCTTTTCTAATGACAAATGTCAAATATTTGTAGACATTTGAAGAAGTGCTTCTTGTCTTTGATAATGTGTTCATTGTGTCTGCAAACATGGATAGTGCTCTCTTTGAGCTAGTCCAGCATAATTTCCATACCATTTTCATAATAGAAAATCCAGTGTAAATCTCTGAGGAGAGTTTCATTCTCATTTTGAGACCATTGGATTGATTAAACATCACTGCAGTTGAATGTTGATGATGGTTTTTTTTTTTTTGAATAACTAAGAATAACTAAAAATAGCAAAAACATTATCAAGAATATTATAAAGCTTGTTAGTTGTTGAGTATTTTAAACTTAAACCATTTACATTTCGTTTTCTAAATGTAAAATGTTAGACGTTACTCACACTTTAAATAATATGCGATCAAATGTTAAGTTTAACCATTTTCATTTGCCCATATTGTTTTCAGTCATTTTAGAAATACTTTTTTAGACAAATTTGCTTTTTCAAATAAATGCATATTCTAGAATTATCAAATATTTTCTTTGTAATATCTGTTCAAAATACTATAGTGCAAATTTGCTTTTTAATTTTTTTTTATTATTATTTCATTTATTTATGTATGTATTCATTTATTTTGCCAAATGATTTTTGTGCAAAATCATTTGGCAAAATTTTGTGCATTTTTAGTCTCTTGCTAAAAAGTTAACACATTACAACAAATAAAAAATACATTTGTTAATTTATTTATTTAATTCTAATCAAGGTACAAAGACAACTAATTCAAACTGATCACACAGTTCCCCCTTTTCTGATTTACTAAATTAGGCTACTAATTGGTTATTCAGTTTGCTGTTTGGAAAAGGAATTGAAGCCAACAAACAAGGCCTAAATGACAATATAACACTGGTACGCTAAAATACAATCTGTATTTTTTTTCTACAACGTTATATAATCATGAGTCAGAACCCTGCTGTCAAGAAAGCTAGAATAATGTCACAGGAATTTGTTACAATAATGCAGAGCTTCATTTGTTTAACTCAGAAATCCTACAGTTGAAATGATTTAAATATGTATTGTTAAGCTCTGTTTATTATCAACTCTTCCTATTTTTATTTAGCACATTTAATATTATGATTGAATAAGTAAGGAAAACTATTAGTAAGAAAACAGACACAAATTATACACAGTCATAATGACAAACAAAATAAATGTAATAAATAGAATAATGAACCTAATTAACTCAAATAATAAAGACTGTGAACATTATAAATCTAGTATTCAATTAAATTTAATTAGGCTAACTTGTGACAGTTCACTGAGGCAAATAATGTGCAATTCAGAGCACAAACTTTTGAAGATGGATTCCCTCCATCTAGCTAAAAGAAGCCTGTTTGCAATATGCAATACTGCAAAAAGATGGTATGTGCCTTTGTATATTCGTCGCAAAAAATGTCTTAATCTATTATGTAAAAAAAAATAAAAAAAAATAAATATATATATATATATATATATATATATGTGTATATGTATATACAGTATATGTGCTGCACACCCATACAGCAAAATTCTATATTTTCAAATATATTTTTAAATACATTTCAAAACAATGAAAAAATGCTAAAATATGTTTCAAAATATATTTACGTAAATATATTTTCAACCAATATATTTTTTGCATATTTGTAAAAATGTATTTTAAATATATAAATATTTTTTTAAATGCATAATAAATATTTATTTTGCCGTCTGCATATTTCAATCCAAGAAAATGCATTCATATATGTAACATTTGTTATCAATAACACATGTGAACGTATAACATATTTTAATACAAATCAATAACATACCTTTACAGTGTTCTAAAAAATGACAAAATTACAATATATTTTTAAAAATCATTATGAAAAATTTAATTATTATGAATCTATTTTTGAACTCTAGTAGGCTGTCATTTGCATTTCACCTAAATGTAGGCAATACTGTGAGACTGGAAATGTATTTTCTTGCCTCTGAGATTTTTTTGGTATATGAATGTTGAAACTAAATATATTTTCTATTTCAAAAATATATTTCATTGGCCTTTGCTGTTTACAACATATAGCATATATTTAAAATATATTTTGGGCATTTATAATGTATGACATTTTTTGATAAAAAGTAAGCCTAAGAGGAAAGTGAAGTGAAATGTATACCTAGCCTGAAGCAATTAAACTTCACAGGATTTGCATGGCTGATGAGATACCTGGAAGACCCGGAACACTCAACAGACGTTCCGTCTATATACCCTGCCATTGACACTTTTACAGTTTTCTCTGGGTTATGTGTACTGCAAGGCCTTCTATTGCTGCAGCGACCAAATCAATCAATCATTCCCGTCAAAAAGCTGCTTTTCTCTGAAGCATCTCACATGTTCCTCCACAACCCTCTCTCTGCTCTCTGTACAATAGTTCTGCTTTGTTTTAACCTGCCCTAATCTCACAAAATAGGTTTCACAAGGTCTAATTCGCATTTGATTGAGTAAGACGTCTGTGGTTACTTCATTTAAGTGACTGTTTCAGCTGCCTCAGATATTGCTCATGCCAGAAATGCAGGTAAACGGCGTAGGTGTGCACATGTGGTTCTGGGGTGGGAGGGTGGTTGGACGGAAAGACAGAAAGACAGGCACAGAGAAAGAACCCTGAGGCGCTTGGTGAACAATTCCAGGTGTTACACCCATATTCAGGGCTGTGTAATGATAAGCAGAAGACGAATTCTCCAAACCAGAAAGGAGTTATACTGAAGAAACAAAGGGAGTGGCGCGTGGTGCTTTGAGTAAATAAGTGGAAATACAAAATAATTAAGTTGCAGAAGTCAGTACTTAAAAACCTTCTTGGACGTGCTGTAACCAGAAGAATAGACAAAACGTTTGAGTCGAGAAACAACTGGAACAGTGTGCATATGTTCCAGTGTTCTCTCCACGGTGTAGGAGTTTTGTCTCCCCAATGCAATAAAAACATTTGGATCACAAACAGGCGAAGAATGTCAAGGAACAAAACAGTCATGCTTTTCTGCAGGGCTCCAAAACCATGTTAGGAAGAAAAAAAAAGACATGAAATGGTCACAGCAAATGCAACAAAGCTCTGTGAGGCAAATGCATATTTGAGAGATTAGTCACCGTAAGCTAAACGAGAGGATCTCATGCTTTTCATTTGGATAAAGCAAGTTACCCAATGATGCTGGAGTAGTCCTGAAAAATATCTCAATAGTTCAATACTAGGATATGTGGGAACGGGTGTTTCCTGGTGAGTGGCTCATAGGTGTGTCTGCCTGTAGGAACTAGTGTGAATAACAGCAGTCAGTGTTGGTGTGTCAGGGTGAGTCATCCCGTATGACTACAATCCACGCAGCAGCGCATGAAGGGAAAAGAACAGGGAGGGGCAGAGAGGATGAATTTATTGGGTTGGGCCTGGGATCAACTCTGGAGGATAAGAGGAGCCACTTTATTTGAAGTTTAAAGAAAACAGCGCAGAACAAAGTGATCTCAAATGTGCACTCTTGCTTGTGTTTTACTTGTAAATCAGAGAACAGCTAGTTTTACTGCAGGGAGTACACATACTCTCTAATATAATGTCTGAAAGCTTTCATTGATGCTCACCACAGCCGCACAATGGCCACAAATCATAGTCCTGCCCGGCCAAGCAATAAAAGTTGCATTGTTATAAAATATTCCATTTTTTATAACTGATCAGTTGACGGGTAGTTTTGGTTCCCCAAACGCAAATGGTAGAATTAGTCTGGAAAACATGGTTTGAAGATACAGTGAATTTAATAGGTAAAGAAAAAGGGATTTTATGGGTGTGTTTATGTCGTACATTTTATTTAAAAATGTATTTTAAATATTTTTAATTAATTTAATTAAATAATTTAGTAATAATAATGATAATATAATTTCTTCAGTATCTGCAGTTGTTAGTTAATTTCAATTATTTTAAATATGTTTTTAAATTCTGCATTTAATTGATTTTTTTAAAAATCATATTTTTAATTTAAATGATCTTTTTAATTATCTATTTTATTTTTTGATAAAAATTAAATATCTGCATTTTTTTATTAATTGCATATATTTTCCATGTTTTT
This sequence comes from Sinocyclocheilus anshuiensis, assembly GCF_001515605.1. Taxonomy (NCBI): domain Eukaryota; kingdom Metazoa; phylum Chordata; class Actinopteri; order Cypriniformes; family Cyprinidae; genus Sinocyclocheilus; species Sinocyclocheilus anshuiensis. The sequence continues at coordinate 429,714 of NW_015552562.1, forward strand.
AATATCTGCAACTAATTTAAATTAATTTAGAAAATGTATTTTAAATATCGGCCATTTATAATTAATTACAGATATTTACAGTATATATTTTTTAATATCTGCAATTGATTTGATCCTAAAATAATATTATCCACAATAATTTTAATTCATTGCATTTTTTTATAAACGTCTGCCATTTTAAATTTTTAGATAACTACAGATTTTTAAAATGTTTTTAAAAATCTGCAATTAATTGAAATTAATTTTTTAAATATATGACATTTTTAATAATGCATGCAGATATTTAAAAAACAATTAAAAACATTTTCAACATTTAAAATACATTTTTTTTATTAAAAAAATCTTTGATTTAAAAGTATATTTTCTGACATTTTTAGCTTTTGTTAATGTCCTTTTCATACATGCACTATATGAAAAAGACAGAAGCTATTATCGAAAGCTATAAATGTCAGCCAAAAAATATATATAAATTCACTCCTAAAATAATCTGCATGCGCTACTTCAAAAGACACATCCCTTTTAACAGACAGGTGTGCATATTAATTTAGATACTGTTGACACATTGGTGCCAGGTGTTTTTCAGCACTGCTGAAGCATAACAGACTTATTGGTTATTGTATCTAGAGTACACCACAAAACAAAGACAAAGTTTTTGAGTTTTCAATAGGTCCATCCTGTTCTTTGTGGGAGGGCTTGCTGCACAGCAAGGGCGTGGGCTACCTGTGTATGTAGGTTACTTCTGAAGACAGCAATTATTATTATTACAGTTGGCACATCTGTTAGTATGGAGGATGGGAGCGTTTTTGCATGAGTAGTGTATGAGTACAGACATTCTGCCACAATATTCATGTGATAAGGCCAAATGGCCGATAATTTTTTGTTTTAGTTACGAATTTGTATATGCTTTCATTCAATACTAGAAACAAAATCTTGCCCCATCCTCCTTTCGAATGGTTTTGATCACTGTGGTCTCCATAGTCACATTTTTTGTGTTATCATGGAGTTCCCCTCTTTGAGATCGAGTACTAATGTTCTAGTGCAAATGTAGGGGAGGAACATCATGAGATACAGACTGAATTGTGGTTTCCCCTGCAGGTTGTGAGTCATAAACACGAGCGAGGGACAAACTGAAAAGGACTATTCTGGGATGGCTGCCATGGCAACATAATAAGCAAGGGGGAAGGTTATTGCAGTGATGTTTCCATGGCGATCCCCTGTGTGTATATAAATATGGCATGTCAAAATGTTTGAAAAGTAGTAACATGTTGCGTTGCTGTGCAGTCAGTGTCATAATGTGATGTAAGCACAGACGAAAAAGTTTGAAACTGTTTTTATTTCTGCTAAATGTGCATCCGTAATGCTTTAACACTGGTTTGTGTTTACACACGGGGTTAGAATTGTTGGTACCCTTGGTAAATATGATCAAAGAAGGCTGTGAAAGTAAATCTGCATTGTTAATCCTTTTGATCTTTTATTTTAAAAAATCGCACAAATCTAACCTTTCATTGGAGAATAAGAATTTTAAATGGGGGGAAATATCATTATAAAATAAATGTTTTTTTCTCAGATACACGTTGGACACAATTACTGGTACCCCTAGAAATTCTTATGAGTAAAATATATCTGAAATATATTCCCATTCATATTCACAATTTTGAGCACACCAGGGTGATTATGAACGTGAAATTATCCAGCCATGGCTTCCTGTTTCACATAAATATAAATAAGAGGGAAAACAAAGGCCAAATTCCAAATTAATCACTCATCACAATGAGAACAAAAACAAAGAATATATTTCTGATGTGCAGCAAAAGATAATTGAGCTTCACAAATTAGAAATCCCCATTTCCACCATCAGGGCAATAATTAAGAAGTTCCAATCAACAGAAAATGTTATGAATCTGCCTTGAAGAGCACATGTGTCTATATCGTACTAATGCACAGTGAGAAGGAGAGTTTGAGTGGCCAAAGACTAGAAAAATACTCCTATACTATTTTGGCAAATGGAGGTTTCAAAAGGTATTGAATAAAAGGGTACCGTTAATTGTGTCCAATGTGTATTACAGAAAAACATTTATTTCATAATGACATTTCCCCCCATTTTAAATTCTTATTCTCCAATGAAAGGTTAGATTTTTGTGAATTTTTTCAATAAAAGATCAAAAGGATTAACAATGCAGATTTATTTTCACAGCCTTCTTTGATCATATTTACCAAGGGTACCAACGATTCTGGCCACGTATGTATATGTAGGTATATGCGGCTTGTTTCACTTCATACATCCACACGGCCAAAAATACACAAGCTGCAAAAGTGCTTCAAAGCTGCTCCAGCTAGAATTTTTTTCACATATCTATTGATCTACAGTTTCATTTCCTTCTAATATTTAAACTAAACTACAAATAGATGCTCTTAGAAGCAGGATACATTACAATGAGATCCACAGTAAGACTATATAAGACTATAAACTTTTAACAACATGCATTTCTCTGTCACACAGTGAGACATTCAGTCCCACAGTGACATATGCTTTTGTTTGTTTTATATAATGAGCGCTATAATTATTGACAGGCAGAAATGATCCACATTATTTCGGCCCCATGGCAGCACTGTTTATGTTAACTTCACTGTATACCATTTTGTCTTGTTTTTAGACGCAATAGGCAACCTATGATCATTACATTCCTCTCATAGTTGTGAAGCGTTTCAACAGCGCAGTCTTCCACGGGCGAGTTTCAAAACTCATGCACAAGTTAATACAGGAATGACAAGTGGGCTTTTACCAGCAGAACAATGTGTACATTAACAGTAGGTCTCATAACAAAAGCCTGATCATTGAGATGATTGAGAAATAAACCAGCAGTTTAGAGAATGATTTACTTGTATATACACTCTCAGAAAAGAGGTACAAAGCTGTACTCGAGTGGGACCTTTTTGAAAGGTACTAATATGTACACTTTAGGTACTACTATGTACTTTCAAAGAACTAACATGTACCATTTTGAGGTAAATAAGGTAGAAAGATGTACTACTATGTACTTTCAAAAAACGATGTACCATTTTGAAATAAATAAGGTAGAAAGATGTAATTTTACCTCTTTTAACTTAGTACCACTCCAGTGCTTGTACCTTTTTTTTTTTTTTTGGAGTGTATAACAAGATTTACTAACACACATTTGATATTTACACATTACATTTTTTTACAATTATTAATATTTACAATTTACAATTATTTTCAGTAAACAACATTTTCACTGTTAATTATAGATTTTAGAACTACGTTAGGAAAAATGAACAGAAATAGGCAAATACAATCAACTGTTACTGAATTATTTTATCTAAATATGACTGCATAGTACAAAGTTACAAAATAACTATTGTGCTAAAGAATTTATATTTTTAAACATAAATAAAATACAAACATGCTGCTTTATTAATTCATATATTTTTAACATAAGGGTTTAACCTTACACACAGAAAATATATTTCCCTATATATTAATGATCAATATATTAAATGATATTGATAATATATTGTGTTAATATCATAACATAAGGATTTGCCACTTTTCACATATTTAATTATATAATAACAACAATAATAATAATAAATAATAATATAATTACTTATATATTGTAATGCATGTAATTTTATATTCAGTAATATCCTTTATAATATATAGATCTACATGTGATAAAATATGGTACTTCGTGCATATAAATATATTTGAACATATATGTACTGTTCATATTCACATTTACATAGGAACTTATATGTGTAATGTATTGTGATATACATTAATGTATTTGTACTTATATATATTATCACTGTAAAAAAAAAAATCCGTAGAATTTACAGTAAAAAACTGGCAGCTGTGGTTGCCGGAATTTTACCGTAAAAAATACGGTAGCAACGTTTTAGGTTTTACGGTTTTAACTTAAATTTACAGTTAAATACCGTAATTTCATTAACTGATATAATGTAAATATACCAACCTTATTGAAGTACTGAAATATGTTTTGTACCTTTGTAATACACTGATAACCGCCTAATGCAGGTGGTGATGAGAAAGTCACATGATGAACCAAAGCCCATCACAAGCAGCTTTTAAATAATAATATATATAGAAGGTGCACAGTGTCATTCACACGAACACTAAACACCATCATGGTAACACACATGAAACTGAAATAATGCAGTAAACATTCATTTAACAACATTAGGTGTAACACACAACCCTAATATACAAAACTGATAAGAAAAAACTAAGAAGAAACATAGTTATTTCAACAAAAAAAAAACATCAAATTTGAAATGTAACGCAGGGAATTCTGGGAATGTCAATTTACGGTTATTCACTGTAAATTATACGGTCTTTTTCACTTCCAAAAACGGTATACTACCATAAAATTAATGTCCAGTACATGTAATGTCCAATACAGTTTTTCACCGTATATAGTAGGTGAATTTACCGTTAACCATTTAACAGGTTTTTACTGTAGCATTTTTACAGTCTTTTACTGTTAAATTCACAGTCATTTTTTACAGCGTACATAAAGAACTCACTTGATTAAGTTAAAAAGTCAAATGTCACTTTCAACTCATCATGTTGTCATGACTTAAGACTTCCGAAAATCCCAAAAAAAAGAAAACACTTTTTTCTTAGGTATATTGAAAAATACAAGCACTAGTTTCCCATATATGAAAATACATTAATATATTGCATTATATTTTCCAGTATATTCCCATATATTTTTGTTTCGCAAGGGAGGTTATTTTACCTTACAATACATGTATACCATAACATAATATAAATTGCTAAAGGCACACAAGAATTCTTGTGGTTTTATGGTTATTGCCGCTTTAAACCAGCAAAACACAAACATGTTTAACCTAGTCAATCATAAAATGTACACAGCATATTGTAGATGGATGGTACACACATCAAAGGTGAGTGTGAGAACCACAGATTCCTCTGAGGTCCGTGTTATTTCACCTATGAAATGCCTGATATGCTGCATGCCTGTAAATGAGAGTGTGCTGCAGACAACAGCACCGGCAGTAATGAGGACTCAGACTCTACTGCAGCAATATAACAATTTAACACATAAAAAGGCTGCTATATAATAACTGAACATCTATATAGGCAGCAATATAATAAATGAACACCTATAGGCAGCTATATGATTTTATGAACTTAGGTGCTCATAATTTTACACACCCCTTGTATAATTTGTAAGATCCTTAACATATTTTTAATTCTACTTTGATTTAGCAATACACAAAAGAAGCTGCATAACAGATGTTAAGCATATTCCATAAGGCAAAATAATAACTTAACACACATTACCATTTGTTAGGGATGCACCGATACCGATACTGGTATCGGTATCGGGCCCGATACTGGCCTC
>NW_015552562.1:435661-443092 GCF_001515605.1 Sinocyclocheilus anshuiensis
ATTATACCCAAAATTTCTTCATACAGTGGACTACCAGTAAAACTGATACAAATTTGGGACCAAAAATTATTCAGACCGAGTCTGGGAAAAAAACTGAAGTTGAGGTTTTCATGAAGCTGGGTGACAGCATGCCAAGGAGACTACTGGCTGTCATTGAGGATAAGGGTTGCCCGACAAAGTATTCATAGTTGTGTAAATACTGTCATACTAACAGCTGTCTGAATTATTTTGGTTGATTGTAATCTATTACATACCTTTCTATCAGAATTATCTAGCATTATCAAGATGAATTTGTTCTGACACAGTTTAACTCTGAGTTCTTGTCATATTTTATTACCATTTTCTAAACTATAGCGAATAAACTGTGATAATGTGAGAAATGTTGAAGGTGTCTGAATAAATTTTGGTTTGACTGTATCTATTTGATAAATGAAGTTAACCAACTAACATTATACATACCCTTTTGGTTTCTGTACCCAATATTTCAAAATGTACAAATGCAATAAAAATATCGGTATCGGCATCGGTATCGGCAAGTACCAAAAATAAAAGTATCGGTATCGGGCGAGTACTGGAAAAAGTGGTATCGGTGCATCCCTACCATTTGTTTACCATTTGTAAAATCCTGTTGCATCTTTAGCATCAGTGATGGTTTGCAGTCTTTTGAGTCTCTTTAGTGGCAATGCTGTATCTCAACATCATAAAGCCCCGAAAAGGAAGAAAAAAGCTCCACATGCTGACCATACCAGGAAACCAAGGAAATTACAGTCTCAAGACTATCACAAGAATACACACAGTCACTGCATGGCAACACACAATACTGAGAATCAAGGGGATGTAAAAATGTAAACATAATCAAATATTTTGTTTTGTGAAACGTAAAAACATGATAGGCTGTCAAACAACTTTATATGAAATAAAATACAATTTTTATGATTAATTGTTTTTATAATTTACCCTTCTGAGATCGCAATGAAATTTTGGTATGCAAAATCCAATTTAAACTAGAAAATAAAAAACATCTTAGGGTTTTGAATAAATTAATAATTAATATTAATTAATAAATAACTAAATAAATAAATGTCATGGTGTAAAATGAATAAAACCACACCAACATTTTTGCATTTATGATAGACCTTTGACCACTTTCATGTCATCTAAAGTATTTATAGCTATGGTAACTAACATACTCAAAATTCATAAAGAGAGCTTTTTTTATGTTAGCATATTCTTCAAAGGAAAATTCAGCCAAAAAAACATGGTTACTGCACTTTTACTATAACATAACCATGGTTAATTTTCTTGGGATTGAATCTGTGTATACTTTCTTTCTTTCTTTATTTTCTTTTTTTATTATTATTATTTTAACTGCACTGCCTTAATGGACTTGCGATATGTGTTTCGAAGTGCCGAACTGAATCAAGATTCACAAACCTGCTCCGAAGTTCCAATCTGAATCAAATGATTCACAAACCCACTCCGAAGTTCCTATCTAAATCAAAAGATTCGCAAACAATCCGCACTCCAAAATCCCAATCTAAATCAAATTATTTTTGATACGCGCTCTGAAGTTCTGATCTGAATGAAAAGATTTGCGAACCCGCTCCCAAGTTCCGATCTAAACCAAATGATTCACAACACACGCTCCGAAGTTCTGATCTGAATTAAATTATTGTGAATTAAATTATTTTTTATATGCGCCTCGAAGTTCCGATCTGAATCAAATGATTGTGAATTCAATTATTCTTGATACGCGTTCCCGAAGTTCCGATCTGAATCAAATGATTTGGGTCATTTCATACCATCATTTCTGATTGGGATAGCGTGTATCATCTTTTCATGAAATGATTCGTGAACCCGCTCCTAAGTTCCGATATGAATCAAAAGATTCACAAACTCATTTTGAAGTTTCGATCTGAGTCAAATGATTCACGATATGCACTCCGAAGTCCCGATGTACAGGTGCATCTCAATAAATTAGAATGTCGTGGAAAAGTTTTTGTGACATGTGCGCCGAAGTCCGGATCTGAATCAAATAATTCGCAATACGCGATCCGATTGGAGTGCTTCAAAACAGTGATTCATTTTGCAACGCAATGGTTTAACTGGTTGGAAATTTCGAAAAGCTCCATTTTACCCATCATTATGCTTTTTAAAATCATAATGAAAGGCTCTTTTTATCTGTTTTTTGCTAGTGAATCGAGTTTCAGTTTGAATCAATCGGAGCGGTTCCAGCGTAAATGACTCACTCAGCTGAATCGGTTTGTTTACACGACACTGTCAGTACTACTATTGGCTTAGCTCACTAGTTTTATGACATAACTGAAATAAGCGGGGGGAAAACGTATGTTTACAATAAAATATCCATATTTCCAGCTTTCCTCAACATCCATGAACCAAGCATCTAGTCATCTCATACCATTTAAGTGAATGTTAAATGTATCAGTATATATTTTAATAAATATTTGAGAAATTATTGTTGTATCTTGAGTGTATTAGTCTATATAAAGTGATAGTCAGTGTAAAAAGAGCAAATGGGAAAAACAGATGAACACAAACTGTCAGAAGTTCTTGAATACAAATATACTCTCATAAAATAATCTGTGATGCAAAAAAGAAACATTTCCATTATTTCTGGTCTCAGGCTTTTGGACACTAATGTTTATTTAGCTTAAGCATAAAAAAAATGACTATGAAACATTTTGCTGTGACTTCACTCCATGACGTGTCTGAATTATGACACGGCCTACAAAGTGGATTTATTGTGTGATCCTTATATAATACTTTAGAAAACAATTGTACTAAATTGTCAATACAGTAACTAAGCACTTAAATATAGCACGCACATATGAAAAAAAAAATCCTTTGCTGTGATTTACACATTTGTCCTGAAATAAACACTGCCAAATCCACCAGGAAAATAACACTGTTCCAGCTTCAGCCTTCCGCATTAAACACAAACGATGAAAGAATAGTCTTTTGCGTGACATTTCTGAGCATTGTAGTGGAGCTCTGGATGAAACCAGTGTCTATGCTCCACCTCCCCCAATGGTAATCTGAGCCTGCAGAGTTATGTATGGGGTCTCATGTCCAAAAATGCAGGGGCTGTCTTGTTTTCGCTCTCCCTTCTGATTTCTGCAATGCCTTGCATGAAAATCATCCATTTACTTTCTCAACCAACATGTTGAGAGGCGTTGGTTGACTTTAAAACTTCTGAAAGGGATGTTAGAAGTTCAAATCATCAGATGCTGTACTGATGAACCTTTGTTGTGGTTCCCAGTGATTGACAGCAGCATTCACATTCCTCCCTTTGGCACTCTTACCTTTAACCCCTGCACTGGAATGCCAAAAATTCCTTCTGTACATCTGCAGAGGGGAAAAAAATATGCAGGCCACAATTAAAACTCAGATACATACCTGTCTACACTAAGAAACGTCATAATGTATCCAAATTAAAAGCAGAATTTCACCTTCTCATATGCATTTTGTTAGATTATGATGCAGTTTTGCATGAAATCAAAGTGCAAGAGTATAGTTAATGAAAACGTCTATGCTGAGTTCTGGTGAGCCTGGTTGCATGGTTATTTTTTTCCTGGCAGAAGAGCATGGTGACTGACTCCAGGGCAAAACTCCCGTATCAGCACAATGTAGCACAAACCACTTTCAATGATACACTTTCACAGCCTGGTTTCTGTTCTTATGTTCCTCATCTTAAATTGAGGTTTCATTACTGACTCATTGTTGCCATGGCACTACTTTTGTATACAAGGTAACACGTTTGTGACAATGATCTCGAGTTACCACTGCGATGCATGTTCAAAAAAAGCATTTCTCGGTCTGCTTTCCTAACCGCTGCTAGACCTCACCCGTTCCAGATGTGTGAAACAGAGGCATACCAGGCTTTTTTCTTGATGCACAATACAGACCTTGGGTGCCTCTTGGTTTCTGTAACATTCTGTCACATGTACTTGGTGTAGCCTAATAAAATCAGTCCGAAAGGAGCTGTGAGATGGGAGCTAAGGGAAGAGCCGGGGAGGGAGTAACAGCGCTGGGGAACTTCAGGGGGAGCTGGCAGCACTAGTGTAGTGTTGCTGTTGGCATTACAGCAAGTATTGTTCTTCGATCTGGTTTAGTTTGACCCTTCAAACTCCAGAGTCTCTCAACCAATACAAAGGAAGAGGAGGTTTTCTGGCAAACATTCCAGTTCCACTCTCACGTTCCTGTGCGTTTCCTAACACGGATCATATTTTCACTCACTTGACTTGAAATGTATTGAAAAGACAGAATTAAAGGTTTACAAATAAAGAACTAGGTGATCATAATGAAAAAGAATATCCTTTTTAGATTAATACTTCTATTCAGCAAGGACACATGAAATTGATCAAAAGTGACATTGTAATGTTACAAAAGGTTTATATTTCAGATCAGTGCTGTTCTTTTGAACTTTCTATTCAACAAAGAATCCTGAAGAAAAAAAAAGTTGAATCATTTCCATAAAAATATTATGGAAATGTTTTAAATGTTAATATGCTTCTTGAGCAGCAAATTAGCATATTAGAATGACTTCTGTAGGATCATGTGACACTGAAGTCTGAAAATTCAGCTTTGCATCAGGAATAAATCACATTTTAAAATATATTTGAAATATATTTTGAGATATACTTTGTTAACATGAGTTAATAAAAATAGAACTGTTCATGTTAGCTCAGATTCATTATATCTTTTTTTTAGTCCGCTTGAGATACAAAATCTCTTCTTCCAGGGAGTCCTGGTCAAAATGGCAGCACAAATAGTTTCACATTTAAAAAACACAAAATACAACACAATAAAAAAAATAGCACATCGATAAAAATCATATCCAACACTCAAAGATTATTTAAAACAAGCATGTTTCCTTTAGGTTAGTCTGTTAAAGATTTCAAAGATCAAAAAATGTATTAAATAAATACAACTTTTAATTTTCATAATGTATTTTGTCATGTAATTTGAAAATTAACATTAAGATTAATAAATGCTTTAGAAGTATTTTCCATTGTTACTTCATGTTAACTCATTTAGTTAACTCATGTTAACCATATGTTTTTTTAAAAGGTGTTTTACATGTATTTTAAATTAATTGCATTGTGTTATAGGGTTACACAAATGTCAGTAAAATGAATGGGCAGTGGATACTATATATGCGCCTTAAAACAAAACTAAACATGCAGTCCAGTGAGTTGTACAATCAGGCATCCATCATGTGATACAAAACGCCCACAGAAGTGCTTTTATCTGAGAACATGGGGGTGAAATCAATGTCTGTACTCTTCAAAGGCATGCAAGTGAACCAGCGATCAGTGTGTGACAACGTCCTGCTAACACACTCACAGTGGTATAAGGTTAAGTGAGGGCAGTGCATTCAGCTGTGCTTGAGCTGAGGCCACACCCTGTGAGTGCTCACCATTGAGCAACTCGTCAGGAATTTGATCAGTGTAACTCTTTAGCACTAAAGCGATCACATCTTTTGTACGCAGAGTAGACCTACTTGCTGAAATATTTCCTTAGCAATCAATCACCCTTAGTTCAGTCATGATTAAGTTGCTCCCCCCCGTTGAAATCAATGTCTGTACTCTTCAAAGGCATGCAAGTGAATCAGCGATCAGTGTGTGACAACATCCTGCTAACACTCACAGTGGTATAAGGTTAAGTGAGGGCAGCGCATTCAGCTGTGCTTGAGCCGAGGCCACACCCTGTGAGTGCTCACCATTGAGCAACTCGTCAGGAATTTGATCAGTGTAACTCTTTAGCACTAAAGCGATCACATCTTTTGTACGCAGAGTAGACCTACTTGCTGAAATATTTCCTTAGCAATCAATCACCCTTAGTTCAGTCATGATTAAGTTGCTCCCCCCCGTGTGTGTTTAATGTACTTACAGCAAATTTCAGGCCATGTTATTTACCTCTCCCACACGGATCAAGGTTGCATTCCCTTTTCAAATATGAAATACAGAGGATTAGTAACCAGATTCAAGCACATGAAATCATTGAAGCGTTGGAAACAAAATAAAAGGATAAGTTACCAGTTACACCCATGGCTAAGGTGTGGCTCTTTTTTTCCCCTCTGAAGTTTATGCAGTCTTACCTCAGGTGTGTCAACTAACATGACAACCCAGCATACTCCTGTGCCAACAGAAGTGTGTGCATGGACATTAGCAAATTACTAAATTCTCATCCTGCCACAAGAAAAAGAAAAACTGCAATTCCAGTGGTGCATTAGAACAGATAGTCATGTTTGAACAGCTTATGCTCGCAATCATTTTCCTTAGTTACAGCAATTTCGCAACTTAAAGTCTAGCCTATGGCAATAGATGCTTGCAAATAAATATCCGTGGTAAAGAGTCAGACTTTATATGTCCCGAAGTCTTTAATGTACTGTACTTTTATGTACTGATGAAGAACTTTTGCAGATACTTTTATCTAAAATAATTTGCAGTACATTTACATACATATATCGGATCCATGACCTTGACAATATTGCAACAGACCAGGAAGCATTTCACAGAATTAAAATCAAGAAACCATGAAAAAGAAATCATTAAATACATTGAGCTATGACTGTAACTTTATTTTTATAATAAATTCACATAACTTTGAAATGGAATTAAATGTGCTAAGTACTTTGCATGAAGACTTCAGGGTGCAGAATATTAAAACAACACCATATTTTGATCTCCAAATAAATAAATAAATATGTAAGCAATAAGGTACGAGAGGCCATGCTGTATCGTGAATAAATCACGGCTGAAGGGCGTTGTTAGGCATGATGTGAAGCAGAGTGCCAGCAACCCCTTCAGCTGTGATTTATTCACGATACAGCATGGCCTCTCGTACATTATTGCTTTTATAAAATGGTTACCACACAATAAAAAAAATATTAAAACCAAAAAATGTATGTATTGAAATGTTACTTTTTGAAGCAAGTTCGTTAAATGCTGTCCTTCCGCTAAAAATAGTTCCTGACAGCCAGGGCCGTCCTTAGGGGGGTGCAAATGGTGCGGTCGCACCGGGCCCCGCGGCGAATGGACCGAGGGGGACGGGGTCTCAAAATTAAAGATGAAGGAGGTCACTCATACTTCATTAAATAAATAACAAACAGTTAATTCTGCTGAAATACATAACACATGAAACAGTTCTGATGCTATATTACAGATTGTTTATGTTGCTAAGGGTGGTTGCTAAGGGTGTTGCTCAGTGATACACAGAACCGTTGGGTGAAGCAGTCATAGCCGTGCTGTATCGTGAATAAAACAGCTGCTGGCCAATCAGAATCGAGAAATGGAACTAATCGTTTTTTATACACACATATATATACATATACATATACATATATACATATATACATACATACATATATATATATATATATATATATATATATATATATATATATAT
>NW_015552562.1:443136-448980 GCF_001515605.1 Sinocyclocheilus anshuiensis
CATACACACACACACACACACACACACATACATATACATATATATGCATGTGTTTACGAAAAAAAGAACCGCCCATCTAAAGTTGAATTCAATTATCCTTAATATTCCACAGGCTTTGTTGGGTCCATATTAGGGCGTTAAAACATAAATGCGACACATGACCTGAGGCGCCCTCTGGTGGATTTTAGTTTTATCTTTTTTGTTTCAGTCAAAATATGCACTGCAAACAATCCCTTAATTAAATGGCTAAGAAAGCCATTTTGTTTCCAGAGTTTCAATGATTTCCAGATTCGAGGAGAGCATCAAAATTTATAAGCTTTCTCAATCGCAGATCCCAGGAGAGCATCATGCACTGTGGAAAAAGACTTTCCGGGAACATTAAAACCAGCACTACCAAATTAAAAGCAAATTTGATACTTTCAACCTTGTTCAAAGCTTGCAAAATTGCACCGTTAATCGTTTATAAAACATTTTATAACTGCTATTGAAGTGCAACATGACAAGATTTGCGAGTAAAACTCACAACAGAATTGTGTCTTATATAAACACTTCACAAAAAAATGAACAAGTGGGGTTGTGGAAAAAAAAAACATTTTATTTTTCTCAACTCAAGTCTTCATTCAACCACAGCTCAAAGCCTTTACATGGGATTCGCAAACAATTTTCATGTCCATTGATTCTGGTGATAAATACTAGGTGCAAGATGTTCTCACTTGAAAATCTTGCCCTGGTTGAAAGGTTTGCCTACATGTTTGAATTCACCCTCCCATGTCAAGTACTCCTTCACCATGGTCTTGCACTCCTCACTGTTCACATCCAGCTTACGCCAAGTGTATGACTCGTAGTCGATCTGCCAATCCTCACTCAGCTGTAAAGAGACGAGGGAAAAAAAAAAAAAGACATTAAATCATTTTCGCTGAGGAAAAAAAATTGCTCAACATTTTTATTTGAAACAATGCCAGTAATGCTTGAATTGTTGCATTACATGTTGCTTGTAGTTGCATGCTGAACAAAACTGATTTTAATCAAAACAAGCCAACTAACCATATCAAAATATACACAGTTCACCAGTTTCCAAAAATGCTAACATTTGTATCCATTTGATGTAACTGCACAAGACTGAATGAAGCACATTTGCAAATAAATAGACAAATCAAAAGCAGCCCATTAGCCTGGTTATCCCATGGCGCAGGTAAAACCTTGACACAATGTTTTCACATTTTTTTTTAGAACATTGAATCAACTAGTTTTGCTTCAGCATCCATATTTCACATTGGACATCAAGGGTGCTGTCTGGCAACCAAACAATCCCAATGTTAACCACACAACAGTAATACATGTCCTTTAAAAAAAAAAAAAAATGTAGTCTATATAGCAAAATGTAGCATTAATGTTCATGGTCAGAGGATGACAACACATTCAGATTGGCACCTGCCTACTTTGGCAAGCTTCTACCATAGAATTTGATTGTAATCAGCATCAACAAAAGACACAGGAAATGTTTTCCACATCAGAGAACATATGCTTCGGTGATGTACTGGTTTTTATTTACCAACACTAGATTATGTGAAAGACTTCAGACATTCGGGTTGTTTACTCCTGAAAGCTTGCTCCATTTGTTGTTGCTTTCCGTTGAGATGGAAAGATTGTTTGGTTATTTGGTCACATTTGGCCAAAACTCAAAGCAGCTAATGTTCCTCTTGCTCGGTGCTTTGCCCAAATATGACGCAATGCACTGGAGCTAAGCTTTCAACCATGCGCCTTGGAATAAAAGCTTCTAATCTGGCTGGCAGTTTTAAAACCTAATCTAGTCGATGCATTAGATTGTAAAACAAAAAAATCACTGCAAACCACATTAACTGATTTAGCATTGTTAATAGTGCTGTGTTCGATACATCGATGTATCGTCACAGAGATTTGACGATACGAGTATCGATACAGCTGGCCCTGTATCGATATTGTGGCATGTGTGCAGCAGTGGACCGCGCTTAATTTGAATACGAGACCACCGTTTAAAATGGAGTCGAAAAGTGCGAGGTTTCTAAAAAATAATGAATGGAGCATAATACAGTATATAGGCTACAGCAAGGTTTAATCTGGCCGCAGAGGAACACAACCGGGGTTGCCTGATATAAAGAGACGCAATCCCCAAAACAGAGCTTCCCACTTGCGCAACACTGAAATATCTGCTAAGTGTGCTACTTATCTTTGTCAACCTGGCAACCACGTGCACGCGCTCTCTCTCTACTGTGGATAAATACGCTTGCTTTCTGAAGACACCGGTAAGCTTGCAGTTTAGCGATCTCCACTTCAATATTCTATTCTCAGGAAAGTGTAATTCATCAAGTGTTCATTTACATGAGAGAGAGAGAGAGAGAGAGAGCGCTTTAATTCCTTTAGAAACTATGATGTTACCAGCTCCTTCTTTAGAAACTATGATGTTACCAGGTCGTTCTTTAGAAACTATGATGTTACCAGCTCCTTGTTGAGAAAGATAATGTAGCTCTTGAGCGATTAATCTATTTTATTGATAAAATTGCAGGGCAGCGCTAAAACGTTTGTTACTGAATGTCTGTGCGCACGCGCACAACGTGATCTGTGTGAGTGACTAAAATCGTGTGCGCGTGAGATACAGTGAAGACAGCGCACAAGTACATTACAATATAAATTTATTAGAACGAGTACATTATTTTTTATGGGCTTAAAAACAAGATGCAAACAATCAGAATATTGTACCTGGTGGGGAGTGCCCAATGTAAACATGAAACATGTCATTACCTATATTGTACTGTGGTACAGTTATGGAGGCCCTTCATAATGCAGAGGTCAGCTGCCTGCTCTGCCAATAGTTAGAAATGGCACTATAGTATGCCATGTTTAATAAACAGCCGTTTTACTAAATTCTGCTTCGGAGAAATTCAGTGCAGTCCTGTATTGTGATACGTATCGTATCGTGGCCTCTGTATCGTGACTTTGCTGGTGATACACAGCCCTAATTGTTAATACTATAAAATAATGACAGGTTTCAATTATGAATATCGAATTTCTTTGATGTTAACATTCAGTTCATTCAGGAAAAAATGAAGTGTAAGAATGTGGATAGTAAAAAGCACAACTTCTTTTCACAACACCAGATACAAAATCACCTACCTCCAGAACTGTCAAAAACAAAAGCTCAGGTGTCTCAAAGGGAGAGGAAGCTTTGGTTTTCTCCCACAGTATTTAATGTCAGTTTAAAAGCAAACCAAAATTATAGTCACTACAGTAAACTAATAACATTTTTGGTTTGTTGTTGATGAAGGGGTACACAAGTCCCACTGATTGGGAAACACTAGACAATCTGGCATCTGTAATTGTCGCAATACCTTATCTTACATATCCATTTTATAGAAGGTGATTGTCCCCGAGTCTATCTATAAACATTCATAAAAGACAAAAAACAGGCTTATGGATGCATGTGAATCACTCACAGTAAATGCAAGCTCCTGGCCTCTGAAGACCCAGATACCAGAGATGCAGCTGTCATTGTTCGCACCAAAGAGGATGGCACTGGCGAAGGCATTTTTACGCAGTTTGTCGAGTCTCTGGAACATTCCTGAGGAAAAGAGCAAGAGTGTACTTGTACATACTGTGGAAAAACTATGCAACGCTACACTCTTACGCAAGTAGTACACGCTGAATTGGAAAGAATAAACTTGGAAGAACAAGTAAGAACACTTCTGTCACTTTGTTTAGAGATACATCAAACAAAATGAAATGAAAACGTCAATGTGACCCGACCGTACCGGTGATAAGATTACAGCTCATGAAGGACATGGTCAGCTCTTCAGGGAAGCGGTACTCAGCGTACCAGATTGAGAAGCCCTCGCGATCAAAGTGATCCCAAAAGTAAGGCAACGCCACGGTCAGGGTGTCCTCGTTGGAATATTTTCTCTTAAACTCATCCATGACAAAAGAACTAGTGACAAGAGGACAAAGGCAAACTGATTAGAGCGCAAACAAACTCTCAAAAAGTAGCTATTTCTAAAGTGAAGGGTGTATCAAGTACCTTTTTGGAAGGTGAGCAAATGGGTCCTTGGTTTTCGGCTCAGAAGCCAAGGCAGCCTCGCATTCGTCCATCTCCTCCTCAGCAGGGGCGGCTTTCTTTTCCTCCTTTTTCTTCTCCTTTTTCTCCTGCTGCTGCTGCTGTTGTTGTTGCTGCTGCTGCTTGCCTCCTTCCTTACCACCCTTCTCCTTCTTGGCAGGAGCCTCCTTCTTCGGCTGCATCTCAGCAAACTTCTTAGCTAGAGAAATGACGAATTTAAATAAAAGCACACTTACACTCAATATTGAAAAATATATTAAAAGCCAAGAACTGCTGCACTATTATTTATGCTTCTATAAGACATAAGGAATAGTATTTGAGCTTTATTATGCAAGCTTATATCTTCTCTGAAAACAAAAAAACCCACTCAACCACATTTCTATGCACACTTCAACTTCCAAAATAACACCCAAGATATTGTGTCAGTTTTGTGCATTCAGTTATTTTGGAGGAAGCTGAGGTCTGTATAGCTTCTGCTTGAGGTCCTACTGGCTTCAATATCACAGCATTATCTTTGTTAAAATGTGAGAAAAAAA
This sequence comes from Sinocyclocheilus anshuiensis, assembly GCF_001515605.1. Lineage (NCBI taxonomy): Eukaryota > Metazoa > Chordata > Actinopteri > Cypriniformes > Cyprinidae > Sinocyclocheilus > Sinocyclocheilus anshuiensis. The sequence goes on from NW_015552562.1 coordinate 447,757, forward strand.
GCCCTCAAGGAAATACCGCTGAGGTAAGAGGGATATGACAAACGGTTACATTACATATACTAATAAAATATCCAATGTAAAGCCTATACACAAAATAAAAGCCTATATTTTACAATAGTTTCTTTTTTTCTGGTAAATGGGAAAAAGCTTTATATATCTAGCAAAATAATATTGTAAATGTATTTCTAAGTTGCTTTTAGAATGTACATTGTTATATAATTTTATAGGGTTTGGCAATATTTTACTAAGCCTAAAGAATGTTCTACAGTGGTTTACAGTATCTGCTACCATAATGGTAGGATGACCTATAAATTATGGATTTAGGAAACATATTTGGTTGTGCTTGATGACGCTGTGCTGATAACCATGAAACCAGACTGATTTTCTGCACTTCAATTCAAGCTCAGGCTGAAATGCAAAAACTACACAGCAAGGAGGTTTGAGAAACGTACCATCAAACTGAGCCATTTTCTCACAGAGCTTGACCTCGCCCAAAACAGCCTTAAACTGAGGTTGGTTGACACAGGTCAAAAACCAGCGAGTGACATTGGGGTAGGGCTGACGGAAAGCAGGCTCAAGAACCTAGAAGATGAAAGACACAATAAGACATCAGCAAACATGAAACCTGTACAGATTACACACTCAACTGAGGACCAAATAAACATTTGAACGAAAATACCAATGTCAAACTGAAATATAATACTACAAATATGATAGGAAAGTTCAACCAAAATGAAAATTCATTTATTTTAAAAAATAAATCTCCTTTTGTGGTCTGAAAAAAAGGGTATACAGCATTAGAACAACACAAGGGTGAGTAGATCATTTTCATTTTTTGACAAACTATCCCTTTAATTATGTAACTGATTATTAAATCACTAATACAAGTTATATAATGTAGGTTTGATCTGTTTAATACCTTGGAGCTTTACTAAGTACATTTATTGCACATTAGTCATTAAAACGGTTCAACAAGCCAATGGGTGATGAACAGATGACATTCAACAAAATAGACCATTAAGACACACTATAGCCTTTATAACAGGGCTGTCCAAACTCGGTCCTGGAGGGCCGGTGTCCATAACAGGACAGCACCATTTAAAATTCAATCTTCATAATGCCCCTTTAGTAATCTTAAATGGGAAGAAATCAGTGTTAAAGGGTTAGTTCACCCAAAAATGAAAATTCTATCATTAATTACTCACCCTCATGTCGTTCCAAACC
>NW_015552562.1:449365-457265 GCF_001515605.1 Sinocyclocheilus anshuiensis
AAATTAAGATATTTTTGATGGAATCTGAGAGCTCTCTGACCCTCCCATAGACAGCAAGGATCCTAACACGATCAACATCCAGAAACGTAGTAAGGACATCGTTAAAATAGTCCATGTGACATCAGTGGTTCAACTGTAATTTTACAAAGCTATGAGAATACTTTGTGCGCAAAGAAAATAACGACTTTATTCAACAATTTGTCTCCTGCCATTTTGGAGAGTATCACATACGTGAACAACGCATGTACACAGATAAGTTGTTTACGTTCAGATCAAAGCGTAAACAACATATCCGCGTACGGTGCTGCTGACACAGAACAGCATACGTTGATTACGTATGTGATACTCTCAAAAATGGCGCTATAGGGTGACGCGGAGGAGACGAATTGTTGACTAAAGTCGTTATTTTTGTTTTCTTTGCGCAAAAAAAGTATTCTCGCAGCTTCGTAAAATTACGGTTGAACCCGATGTCACATGGATTATTTTAACGATGTCCTTACTACGTTTCTGGACATTGATCGTGTTAATTACATTGCTGTCTATGGGAGGGTCAGAGAGCTCTCGGAATGCATCAAAAATATCTCAATTTGTGTTCCGAAGATGAACGAAGGTCTTACAGGTTTGGAACGACATGAGGGTGAGTACTGACAGAATTTTTTTGGGAGAACTTTCCCTTTAAATATTCAATAGATATATTCTGAAAATTAAAAATCACTAATATCAGAGGCCAGCTGCAATGCAATGCAACGCAACTAAATTAAAGAAAATTATGGACAGAGATGACTAACTTTTAAAACTAGTCTCAAGCTTTTATGCAACCGGCTCCAGGTGAACTAAGATGAGATCTGGGGCCGTATTTATCAAGCTTCTCAAAGTGCCATTTTAGTCTTAAGTGCTGAGAATTCATTAAATTTACTCCTACTCTCAAACGTAAGTATAAAAGCAAGTTATCACATTTCTTAAAGCTAAGAATCACTCTTACTCTCGCAATTATTTGAGACCGCTCGAGAGGTCTCTCAAGTGGTTAGGAGTTGCCAGTTGGGGCTTGTGATGGCGCTGAGGAGACAGAGACGTATGCAAATCTTTCAGGAGAGGAAGAATGTTCTTGAAATGTTTGACAACGAGCAGTTAATAAAACCGTTACATTTCCTCAGTTATTCAAACAGAAACGAGCAAAGAATATTGACATTACCAAAAAACATCATAACTGACTTCAGTCTAGCGCGAGTATTATATGCTCTTTAAAAACACTCCCGTTATAATCAGTGAAGCTACCTACACTGGATCTAGAAATCTCTTACCCCTTATTTACACTGCACACGTCTGCGGCGCGTGACGGCTCCGACACGGACACCGGAGCTGATCCCAGCTACTCACCACCCGCGCTGCGGCAAGTTTCTGAAGCAGCTCTCCACGCTGCATCACTAAAGATAGGCGCCTATATTTTTGATGGATAATAATAATAATAATCGTCTTGCTGTCGTCAAAGAAATCAGCAACAGGCAATATCTCTGACTATCGTCGATACACGATACTATCGTCTACCGGCACAACCCTAAATTGAAGGTTGTGATGACGATTCGTTTCCTTACCATAATGTATTCTCTTGAAAATTCTTTATTGTCAAATGCGTGTTGAATGTAAACTCCTATTAGGAATTTAACCATTCAATGCAAATTTATCGGAGAATATTCTTAAATAAGGAAATCTATTCAGTGATTGGTCCATGCGTATTTCGTCATCCAAAATCCCCGTTTGTGGCGTGTCGTGAATCAACTCTAAGACTGACACTTAAGATTTAGTCCTACACTTCGCTTAAATTACGACTGAGATGCTTGATAACTAACTTTTAAGCGCAGCTTTGAGCCAAGAAGTTTTTTTACACTTAAGTCAATTCTTAGCAGCGTTCTTGAGAGTAATTCTCAGAGGCTTGATACATACGGGCCCAGATACATATGGGCCTATTTTGTGAATCAACATCCCTAATTAATACAACCTGGTCACAGCTCAGGTTTTCATGGCACCCTGCAGACTCACCTGTTTGTAAAGCCAGAGCAGAGAGCAGACAACAGTGATGTCAGCCAGACTGACTCTCTCCCCAACCAGGAAAGTGCGAGTGTTTAAGTGCTGATTGAGGATGGCGAGGACGCGTTTCACCTCTTCCTTAGCCTGTTCTGTGGCCTACAAACAAGACAGAGTGCAGACTTACAAAAACCATTCAATTCCTGACAGATGAAACCATTACACAAACATATTCAAAGCTAACCTGTTTGTTGAACTGCATGATACCCAAGGTGGGGAACACCCAGGCACTAGCTGGAGGGATGATCTCAGAGTCAGCAAAACTGACCCACTGCAGCACCTTGGCACTGTCCTGGGGAGTGCTGCCACGAAGGGCATCATTGCTCACTGTCAGGAGGAAACAACAGCAATAATTGTGTGTAATAAAACACTAAACGTTTTTTAAAGCATTCCAATAGTTCATATATGAGCCTATTTACACTTGGCCACATCAGGCATTTCCTCTGATCGTAAAAAAAGACCTGGTACCTCATTTAAAATTTGTACATACAACGGTTCATAAAATTAAAACATACGAATGCACACACAAAAAAAGAAAATTCCGAATGCATCCCTCTTCATAAACTGCAGGTCATATTAAAATCAAATGCAATATGTACAAATGCATCAACACCTATAAAACACAAATATCTCTTTATGGATCATATAAATTATTATAATATGTGCTCTCTGAAAACATGTGTGGCAGGCATTGGATGCTTTCTGCAAATCATGCGTGTAGGCAATTATCGGCAAATTTTGCAAATATAAATTAATGTGATTAATAAACGGCAGTTATAATGTTGCTCATTTTCCAGCAATGAATGCATATTGTGACTGCCTTTTTATCTTTACACTTTAATAAAAGACATTGAACTATTTTAATTACTGGTATAGGAGTTCCAAATGCATGCTCTTCAATTAGCGTACACAAGAAAACTCACATCAGCTTCTGCCTTTATACACCCTAATTTACTCCTCACTATTGCTTTAGGAAAAAAAAATCAATGCAATTTAGGATCCGTTTAGGAAAACTCAATGTTCAGCATCGCATCCCAAAGCTCAACACACAGTCATCTTCATTAAAACAGCTGAATGCACGCTCGCTCTCTCACCTATTGCGGCCTTTGATTTTGAAATCCGAGGATGAATGAAATGCAACACCTCTGTTGAATTTCCATATACCAAAAGAACCAAAGATTTATATTTGTTTTGAGGATAAAAATTTCTGTGAAAGTGCGAATGGAGCCCTTTTAACAAATCGCTATCCAATCGAAAGAAATTCATGAAGTGGCCAAGCACAGATAGGCCCTATAACGCTTACTTACAGAAGTGAGCAATGGCATTGCTCTCAAACAGACAGAAGCCATCATCACCCTGGTAAGCAGGAACCTAAATGGACAGGAACATGAATAAATTCCATCTACATCCAGAACACATGCATTAAAAAAGGCATGAGAATACTGACCTTGCCCAAGGGAAAGTTGCTGAGGAAAGCAGGGGATCGGTTCGTCTGCCCAAAGGTGAAGGCAGGGGAGGTGCTCACAACCTTCAGACGAGCCCCACTGTACTGGGCAGCGATCTGAGCCTTAAAGGCCCTCCAGTTCTCTGGGTATGTGTAGAGAGTCTGCAGAAACACAAGGTTTGAGATCACATTGCTGAAACTGATGCTGCTCGTTCAGACCCAGTCATCTGTAACACAAACTCCGTGCCAACCGAAGCTGTCCCTTCATTATGACCACTCGCAGAGCATTACACAGCACTTCAGGCGGACACAGCTGACAGTCAATTCCCTGAAATAAATTACCTCACACACTATAAACAGTTTGCATACACAAATAGAGAGCTAGCTAACACTGGACGTTTCAGTACATTTATTTGTAACCCATCTGGTGGTGTTAAGCTTTGAAACCTCCGAGTAAGACTTTTAATACCCTCAAATTTGACATCAACGCTAGATTTCAGAATTGGATGTCAATCGTTTAAAAATGTCGCAATGAATGCTTCTCAACTCACTAACGTTACGCTTTTATACCAGCTCGCGCTGCTGATACATGCGCTTCGCTTTCATATATTTAATGTGAAGCTAAAAATAAATAACATGACACTCCGCCAAACTCTAAATGTTTAAAGCGGAGTGAAAGGCGTGGACGGGAACGCAAGGGCAACGTGGCACAAAGGAGCGCAGCGCTGCGCTTCTGTCCGTCATCACTCTAACCACCTTATAAAGGCGTGTGGGGAATATTTACAGCAAAAATAATCATCACGCCAGCTTTAAAAGAGGCTATAAAATAATACGGCTCGACAACAACGCATAAAGATATAAGGATCGGCGTGATTACGGGGTGATTGTGGATGGAGATGTACTGTAATAAGGCGTCTAAGGGTTTTCTCCCATCTTACTCACCCCTGCCGCCATCTTCAGGACGAGAGAAAGGAGGAACGGGTCGCGCGGTGCTGACGTATAGGCCAGGCCTGTCGCAGAAATAATACGCAATAAGGACTAAAAAACAAAAAGTCATTAACATGTTTAAAATATTATGACATTATTTTCAGTTCCCGTTACTAATTAATGTCACACTTTGTATAGCACTGATTGTCTTATGCTATGCTCTGTTTGTTATTTGTTCTATTTTCATTAATAAAAAATAAAAAAAGCAACAACCGAATAATAAAATTAATATTTATCAGGTAAAAAAAAATAAAAAAATAAAAAGCAATAAAGACTTGAAAGTGAGAGCTGGACATGCTTTTTCTTCTTTATACATTTGTTTATTTTGTTTGGAAAGTATCAGATTCATGTGAGAAAATTAACTAAAGATAAGCAATATTTTAAGCATTTTATAAACCAAATTAAATTATATGGATCTCTTTTGAATGGCATAAGAAGCTAAAAAAGGAAGACACGTCGTGCACTTCTTTTAATTTATTGCAAATTGTAATTTTCTTGTTCCTTTTTTGGTAACACCTGTTGTGAAATGTATAGACTCATTTTTATCTTGTTTAATAATAAACGTGTTTTTATTTTTAGGGAACATCGTGATAGTTTTTGATATTCAGGTAGAAGTCTCATTTTGGAATAAATAGAATGAATAGATGGATGGATGAATGAATAGAATATTGTCATTCTAAGTTTTGTTTATAAAGCTTATTTGTTTTTTTTTAATAAAAATTCGATCCCACATTGTATTCCAATCTGAGAAAGCACTGAAATAAAATGTAAAGTCCTTTTTTATAAAAATACAAAATCATCTAATAACAGACTGTCCCTGCCGTTCTGTCCAGCATCTGCTTTTGTGTGTTCCACTGAATAAGGTCATACAGGTTTTGAATATTAAGGTGGGGAAAAAAATAGAAAAAACATTTATTAAACATATTTGGCTGATTTAATTACTGGTTCATAATCAATAAGAGCATAGCAATATCACTTGAACTTTGAGTAAATATTATTCAAATGATTATTTCTGGGGTGAACTCTTCCTTTAAATATTTCAGTAGGCAGTGTGCCACTGGCATGAAAGAACATTTGAATTACAAACATTTTCCAGCCAAAGCTGTTGCAGTAATAATATCGTTTTCAGAGTGGGGTACCAATATCAAAATATTAGCAAAAATCAGCAATGCTCACTGTGTCCTATGTATTACGCCTCTCTTACAAAAGAATCACAGAACAAGCAATAACTAAAACAAGAAAACCAGACGGAGACAAGGCCAACATTTTGTGAGTGCTGTATTACAAAAGAGAAATATATTCAAGTACAGGCTGGCTGGCATTTACAAATATGTGTTTAAAAATGACCTCAGAGATGAATAACTCTAAAAGCAATGTGATGAATGATACCTTTGACTTTCCATAACATGCTTGTGAATTGCTTTTGCTCACAGGATCTTTCAATATCTGAAGAGTCCAACTGATGATATTTTAATTAAACAATTCAAAGTCTTTCCATCACGTAGAGCTACATGCTCTTCCCATTTAACCTGATGCTTTTCCACAATTGAACTGTTGCCATGGGAAAACTATGGATATACTACTAACATGGGGATAAAAATAACAATAAAAAGAGGGGGGGGAAAAGACAATTTCAAATGAATGGGAAAATAATTACAGTATATACAAACTATTTAGCATCACCACAGCATCAAGTTTCATATGTCTTATATTCTTGGCAGAAGAATCAGCTCACAAGACCTAGAAGAATGAGAATAAAACTCTTAAGACAATAGTTGGATAGTACAACATAAATTAGACAAAGAATAGACAATACGTTATTGGGGGGGAAACAACATTGAAATGAATTGAAAGAATCTGTTTTGATATTTTAATACAACAGTTATTGTAAATTATAAAACAGCAAGTGACTGTAAACACAGCTGTGACAGATGTTTTCATTACAAGAAAATAATACATACCCAGGTAGTCATCCATGAGAGATCCAATGGCAAACTAATAAAAAAAGAAACAAAAAAAGTAATTGAATAATTAAAAACCTTTAGAATTATATCCAAATTGAAATTGTCTTTAAAAAAAGTGACATGGATTTACAATATCATTCTTATCCACTCGAGTTCCCACAATCTTCAGTCGAATTTCATCATCTTGTTGGATCACAACGTCCTGTTGAAGAAAACAAACTGAAACCACCTAGTGCTGGGCGGTATGACCAAAAATTTATATCACGGTATTTTCCAAAATTATACCGGTTTCACGGTACAAGACGGTATTTTTTTTTCATGCATGACCGAGTGTTAACCATATTTTCTACTGATTGAGAGGAAATACTGCAGTATATTGACTTAGAATGCCCTATTTTACTGTCATGATGAGTGAATATTGTCAAAAAATACCACACTAAATAGTGACTAAACACGACCCCTTTTAATACATGTTAACCAGGAGTCACTCTCATTTATAATCATCTGATAAAATCAACATGCATCTTGCGGCTATGCGGTTGTTTGGGCTATATTACTTTTTTGTCTCATGCAGCGCACTGCCTGCGTCTGAGTAACAAACTAAAAAAAAACAACAAACAAAAAAGTGCATGTGATATTAACAGACGAACTACGCTCATATTTATAATTCCAAACAATCAGTAAGCGACAGGTGCTAGGAAACGCTGTTTTGTACTCATTTATTGAGTCGGCTGCGGTGTAGCCAACTAAATGCGCTGCTTCTCTGCCGCTCACTGCACAGAACAGACGGCGAGAGACGACACTTTTCCGGGAAAGTCAGACCTCTAGTTTGCGGGACAGCACTGGCGAAATCTTCCAACTGAACCATAGCTAAGGTTTATCGCTAGATTTGTCAGTATGAATATTCTATGGGAAAAAGCCGCTAAAAGGGTCTGAAAGTTGCTAAATCTAGTGCTAAAGTCACGCTCGTGTGTGTGTGTGAGACGCGGGAGCTGATGGCAGGGGGCGGTGGATATTTGTGGCGGTCAATGTGGATATTGTGGATGAGTTCTTCTGTGTCATCACCCGGTATGAGATTTTGACGGTATGATAACCTTAAGCAAAAAATATCACGGTGTCACGGTGTCACGGTATTGTTGTTACAGCTCTAAAATGTGTCTCTGAGACAGCTCTAAATACTGAACACAATATAGTTTGAGCAACATACAGAATATTTGGAACAGTAGTATTTGTTTATTTTTTATTTGATTTGTTTCTGAAATGTGGGCTGTCCTGCAGCTTTTGATGTGGATGGTTGATTTGCTGCTAGAGCTACTGCTGCCCTAAAAAGAAGAAAAATAAAGACTGATATCTTTATTTAACCTAAATCTGTAATTACAGTTATTTAATTTTAGTTATATAATTCATATACATATCATTTATA
>NW_015552562.1:457838-475051 GCF_001515605.1 Sinocyclocheilus anshuiensis
CGCGTTCCGAACGTTGTTTAAGTGACATATACCGGTATTGCGGTATTTTCAAAATTCATATCATAACAAAAATAAAAAACGGTATTCGGTGTGAACCGGTATACCGCCCAGCACTAAACCACCTATATTTGTGCAAATGAGGACTTGAAGGATTCTCCTCAATAAAACATTTCCTAAAGGTGATTTATTGAGTCTTACCTCATCGACTGTCTTATAGCATGGAGGATTTGAGTTCGGGTCAAACTCCATCTCAGAGGGAATAGACTAGACATAACAGAAACACAGATATGAAACAATTACAAGTGTCAATGACTAATATTTACACAGTTTGATATATAAACAACCTACATGACGAGAAATGAAACAAGACATGGGGCCAATTTCTGTAAAGAGTCCAACCTGGGAAAAGAAAGAGAGAAAAACATTGTACTGAAGTCTGAAAAATCAGTCGCAGAGACAGTGAGTTTTATCAAAACCATTTAAAAGAGCATTGTGCAAGTACGTTCTTTATACAAGGGCTCTCTCCATGAACTAAGAATGACAATAAAAGCACTAACAGAAGATAAAATGGACCCGTACTTTGTTAACCTGGGTGACGACTGCATCCACAACTTCTCCCTTGAAGGGACGGAACACGATGGCCTTGTATTTGACGGGATACAGCACAAAACCTCTGCCCGGCTGGATAACACCTGCTCCAATATTATCGATTGTGGTTACTGCAATAACAAAGCCATACCTGTGACACAAAAGAGAGACATTTGAGATTCATATTTCATAATATTCACTGAAAAAAGTCAGATGTCTTGCTTTCTGTTGGACTTACTTCCCCGTACATGTTCCCTCCACCTCAGTGAACAGCTTCTGTTTGACTGTGTTCAAAAGGTTCGGTCCAAAGTATCGTGGATGCAGGAGAATCTCATGCTCCAAAGAGATCTATTGGGATGGTTATTGAGAAAACAACAATAAATTCATAACAACAAGTCACATGAAAGTAAATGCAATTAATGCACGTATCTAGAATACTCTGCATTAACAATTACATTGACTGATTCGTTTTTTGTTTTTTTAATCCACATAATATCCATCAATTTTCAAAATGACTAGATTTAAGTAGCTAGCTTTATTACATCCTACATTTTCTAAACCTAGTGAGTGTGCAGGTAACTTAACGTTAGCCGAGACAAAACAGCATCAATGCATACACAAGAAAAGAACATATGGAACACTTAATGCTAATGTACATTTTACAAGTAAAATCGAAACAATTACGAACTTACGTGATAAAACATCTCTTAAAAGTTTTTTATCTTAAAGATATCTCGATTTTAATTTTAAAAAGCGGCGAGTGTTGATTTCTGCGTGCTCACGCGCCGCCACTCAAAAGCGCGAATTCAGCTACAATAGTGTTTCCGGGGGAGTTTTCAAATTAAAAGTCATACAAGTTCCTAGAAGACTCGATTCAAACAAACATTTCTTGAGACATTTATTTTATAAAACTACTATTTATTTTAGTTTTTTTGTCAAATATTTATTTAAGGTATTCAAAAAAACGGAATTACGTGATTTTGTAATTTTCTAGCAATAAACATGAGTAAAAATAGGTTTATTTAAACGCCCTTCTGTCATGCTGTGTTTAGGGCCATAAGGATGTTACTTCTTGCTTTATTTCCGTCCGTCATTCCATACATTTTATTTAATGCTACATTTCATCATTTTATACATTTTTATTAAAAGGTTGCCTGCAACCCATGGGGCACAACTGAATATTATGGTTTTGTTCATTAAAATCAGTATATTTCTTTACTAAATATTTTAAAATCAGTTCAACAAATGATGTAAAAAAAAATATGACACTTTTGTAAAGTAGCTTACATTAATTGTAAGATACAGTGAAAAAGGTTGAGACCTCTGAGGTGTAAAAAGCCAAAAAAACACATTTTTTGAGGAGATTATGTATTTAAATACTGTTCTGCTAGGTTAATTGTATGTATCCTTAATTTTTTTAACATATTAGTTACTGTCTCACAGCAAAACCTTTTTTTTTTTCACGATAGTACCCCCCAAAAAAAGATAACTGGAATATACATATTACAAAACATGGTAGTGACGTTTGCTGTAAAAAAAAACCCAAATAATTAAACACAGTGATAATCATTCTAATATCATCTTAACATATGCTAACTGAATTCCATAAGCAAACAGTAATTTTGTTGTTCCCAATTAGTTACGATTTTCACTCAATCAAAAGTTTGTCTTAAAATCAAACTTTATCTCAAGGCTCGTTTTGAACGCTTACACACACAATGCAAGGCAGAACATGACCACAAGAGGTCACTGCGATTCCAAAGCTACGCAATGTACGACCATTGTAGAAACTTTGAAGTTGTTCTAACGGGACAAGCAGTTTAGTGTCTGGTTTTATATGAATACTTGCTATGAAGACACAGAGCGCCATTTCAGTGCTGTTGAACCCCAAGATGTAGAGCTTGAGTTAATTGTCTTCCAAAGTGAAACTAGTGCGAAAATTGTGCCAAGCAACACATTTTTGGCTTTTCATGCTCTTCATTTTGCCATGTCCTTATTAAATTAAGAAGTACTAATGTTTGGCTTCGTTGTAGTATGCTAAGAACAAAACTAAGACATTAATAAACTAAATAAAGTATTATAATAGATAACTGTAATTATTACCATGCATCAAGATCATTGTAACAATACCTTCCATAATAAGCCAGCAATGAAACATGTGATGTGTGAAAGAGGTCCCTTGCCCTAAATGTTATGTGACAAATAAAGCTTATATGTGCAAAAGGTTTCTGAAAGGTATCTTTGCAGTTTTGTTGCTGTTTAGCTTTAATAGCAAGTTTTAAAAGCTTCTTTTCACAAGCAAATAAAAGCAAATGCAGTGGAGTGCTATAGATCAGACTGTCTCACCATTGTTGCCGAGGCAGGTCAGATAGCCGAGGACTGAAGCCATGCATGTTGATGAGCATGGGCAGATGTCCACAGATATCTGAGCATGCTGGATGGGGTTTGCATCCTGCACGCTCCAAATCCAAGACGGTCCTTGGGGACTTCTTCATTTTGTCCACGCCACATTCTTGCAGAGAGCTGGCACTCATCGCAGTAGCCTTGATATTATAAAAGGGTTGCAGATGTCATTACAGTCACAAGTTCATGGCCTTCGTGTTGTGGAGTCGTTGCCTTCATTTAATCAAAGCCTTCATATTCCCTCTTTCTATTTCTAGGGAAATTTTGCCATTCCTATAAATCAACCCATATAGCAATTCATCAGTTTCAAATTGGTGCTTTGAAGTGCAAGTCTTAATGCACAGAAAATATTTTACAGATATTAAGTCATTTTGGACAAGCTCTGTGAAGGCATACTTAAATATCACATATTAGTGGTATATAAAAGCACAAATCCATGCTGAAAATCTAAATTATAAAGAGGTCTGCATGAGAAGGAATATTGCACCTGTTCTCCAGTGAAGCTGTACTGACTGAGAATCTATTATCATTCGATTGCAAAGAAAAATAACAACTGTGCTGTGAAATGTAGCATTAGAAATGCAATTTTCTCTAGGTTGCTTAAAGTAACAGCAAAATGCTGCAGTGCTAGCATCCTCTCTTTTGTCATTTAAGGTATTTTTGGCTATTAAATGTAGTTTGGCATATTATATTTATGTTTATCGCTGAGAATAACACTGACGTTGTATTTAATCACTTTTTGCAAAAGAGAAGCTAATTTTGCATTTAAAAGAACCACAGCTACATATGCACAAATAATAAATGAATAAAATACATGATTTTATAAAATATATTATTATATGCAACACCGAAGTGAATTCTGCTTTCAAAGGAAACTAAATAAATAAATTCATGAAATATATAAATATATAATTATAATATTATTACCTTTATAAATACATCAACAAATCAGTGTAAATGTATAGTAATTTCTGAGCCAAATGCATATGCATAAATAATAAATGAATAAAATGCATTCTTTTAAGATATTATTGTAATTAATTGAATCACTTTCTGCAACACAGAAGTACATTTAGATTTTAAAGGAAACAAAATAAATACATAAATAAAATATGTTATTTTATGAAATATATCATTGTAATTTTTTCTTTTATAAACACATCAACAAAGTATTGTAAATGTATAAAAAATATTCTGCTTTCAAAATAAACAAATACATAATGCATAAATAAATATATAAAATATAAATTGCTTTAAAAAAATTACAGTATAATTAAATATTTTAATCACTTTATGCAACACAGAAGTAAGTTCTGCTTTCAAAGGAAACAAGTACATAATGCAAAACTCTAATATACCTTTTTTCTTTTGCTTTTTTTCTTAATTTTCTGTGACTGATTTATACAAAGGAAATATTATACACTGTGGAAAAAAGTGGTGACCTGCAACTGATACCTTCATTTCGACTTGATTTAACCCATAAAATGTAGTTTTGTTGGTATAATGTATTTAGGTTGATTTAGTGATATTAAATAATATTTTAGACTTGAATAAAACTTAGATGTTATCATTTTTAGGTGTCATTTTTTTAACAACTAGGTGAAAGAAACTAAACATTTCTAAGCAAACCTACCACACTTTTTTTAAATAATATTTCTTTTGTGGCGCTTTTGTTTTTTGAGAGCAAAGCTGTAGTTTCTCCAGTGTTGATCTGAGTGCTCTCAGAGCTGAAGGAAAGAAAGCCCTGTTCCTGAGCTTCAGCGCACTACTTTCCTTCCCCCTCTCCCCCTGCTCTCGCCAAAGGTAGCTTTCAGATGCAAAATAAGCAGACATATGGAGAGGAGGTCTTTCTCCAGCCCTCCTAAAGATTCAGATTGTATGACAAATCACGTCCACCACCACCCTCCCAACCCCACTCAGAATCTCCAGACAACAGCTTCATTAGAGTGAAAGAAGGAGTTTTTGCAGCTTTGTCGAGTCAAGCTCATACTTCTTTCCCTTCTCAATTACTCCATTGTTGGCGAGAGATTCAAGTTATTGCACTCAAAACCATATGGCTGATTTGAACACCTACAAGTGATGCCATCAACTCAACCTATGTTTCTGGGGGGCATTACATGTAGAAACAGAAATCAGAAAATCGTCAAAAAATGGATATTGTTGCAAAAAAAAGAAAGACAGTCGGTCTGCTAAGCGAGAAGTCTAATGCATGGAACAGTCTGGTGAGGTCAGGTGTATGAACTTATCATTAGTCAGGGAATGGCTGTATACTTCCTCCCTTTTACGGTGATGTAGCTTGTGCAAAGCTTCTTCTCATTTTACCAAAGAGTTGCCCTGGTTACTTTCAAATATAAAGTCTTTAGAGACACAGCTCTCATTGTTAGCGCTGATGCAGGGTAAACTAGAGGTAAATTATGCACTTGCACAAACACACCAAGACAAGTGAATGCCCCACCGTAGGGTTTGTATTTAGACTTGGACATCTGATTGATAGTACTAGGTTCACGAACTGGTACATTATGTGTCTGACTCACAAAGAGAGACGAAAATTTACATTCACATCGCTTGTAATGAGATTCCATTGCATTTTGATAATAGCACCTGTTCTGAAATCTTGTAAATAGATACAAAAAATATATATATGTTTCAGGTGTATTTGGCAAACAAATAGGTTCATTTACATATATATTTTAAATATAGGAATGTAATGTTTCTGAAATGCAGCTTTTAGTTATCATAAATGCATTTCAGACAAAGGACACATGCCACTCTAAACATCTAAATCATAATAAAAACATTACATGTAAATGATATTGTTGTTGTTGTTGTTGTTATTTTCAGTTAAATAAAAACACAAAACTTCCTTTCGTAAATTAATAATATAATATAATACCTAATATTGTTTAATAAATGTTTTATGTGTTTTAAATGTAATAAAATACAAATATTCATTATGTAAATGAATAATATCATATAATACAATGTCATGTCATGTTGTTTTTGATGTTTAAAAATATTTTATGTATTTTAAATTAATAAAATGCAAAAAATAATTTTGTAAAGTAATTAATATTATAAATTACTGCATATTAACTTAGACATTCTTGACAAAATATGGCAAATTTTTGCTTTTTGCAATTTTTTTGCTTGTAAATACAGCACAAAATGCAGTAGCTAACAGCCCAGTTATTGAAAAAAAAAAAAGAATTTGGATGAATGAATGTTTACATAACTTAACAAATGTAAAAGAAAGAAAGAAAGAAAGAACGAAAGAGTTGACATTTCCCAACATTGGAAAAATAAATGATATTTATTTGCACAAAACGTACTGCAGTTAATGACAAAATAACTAAATAAATAAATAAATAAGTGGAGATTTGATGCACGTTCCAAGACTATTAGAACAGGGAGTGTCTTTAAACATTGTAACCCTAGAATTTATTTTCAGTCT
Source organism: Sinocyclocheilus anshuiensis (assembly GCF_001515605.1). Classification (NCBI taxonomy): domain Eukaryota; kingdom Metazoa; phylum Chordata; class Actinopteri; order Cypriniformes; family Cyprinidae; genus Sinocyclocheilus; species Sinocyclocheilus anshuiensis. The sequence continues at coordinate 464,281 of NW_015552562.1, forward strand.
CTTAAGACCTTCTCGAGGCCGTGGGGGTGATTTTCTTATTTGGGGTGTGGTATCCCCGTACAATTGAAGCACTGGAGTAAGGAATTAATTATCATTCAAAAGTAATGGCCCTATTCTGCCCTGCTTGAATTCTGAAGAAGGAGAAAGGATCCTCTGGCCCCGATCCTGCCGCAGCGCCAGGGGAAAGGATTATTCCGGGGATTACCATGTGAAAATGCATCTAGTCCACTTGTGCTTCACTTCATGCCAGCGAAAGCACAAACGTGCCTCAGAAGCGGGGTGTTTTGTTCACGCTGGGACTATTTGAATAAGAATAATGCTATTGGAGAGTCGCAGGCCGAGAAAAATGAGTGAATAACAAATGTGAATAAAAATAAATATTTAAATATCGTCTACTGTTTATAGTCAAAGCAGGTTCCGATGAGTCTCAGAAGTTTTAGGAGTCCATGTGAGTTTATGCATCCAAAATTATGCATCTAGTCCACTTGTGCTTCACTTCATGCCAGCGAAAGCACAAACGTGCCTCAGAAGCGGGGTGTTTTGTTCACGCTGGGACTATTTGAATAAGAATAATGCTATTGGAGTGTCGCAGGCCGAGAAAAATGAGTGACAAAAGCTCAGAGGCGCAGAATTTGGACGGGGGACAAGCCGTATAGAGCTGAAAAGAAGAGAGAGGAGAGGCGCACAATGGAACAATTCGCCTTATACTCGCTTTGATATATCATACATGCCTGAAGACTCTAAACATTGTGTAATTATTTATAAATGACTGTGCCCCTATCGCCATAATACCGCACGGAGAAAGGCGCCGCAGGTCTCTCCCCAAATTATTTCTAAATAGTGCCCCTTCATTTTTTTTTTCCCCAAAGAGGGGCGAGTTGCTTGCAATTTAATAAATTGAATAATTAATGAACAATTGTATGGCTGTCTCATAAAGATGTCTTTAAATAAAAATTAAGGCACTGGGCACAGTGGAGCAGTTTGATTGAACTGCATCTTTCACCTTGTGAGTTATAACTCAAGATGCGCGCTGCATGCAGGGTGAATAAAGTGAAATATACAGCAGAAAAACCTTATTTTAATGGGAACATATTGTAATTTAAAGAATAATATTGTATTATTAAAAAAAACACATAATTTTAATGTGAAATATGAAAAAGTAAAACATTGTGCATTAAAGTAATGCCTACTTTTATGATAAAATAGGGTTTATGGTTTTTGTTTTTGTAGTTAAATTAATGAACAGATATATTTCATTTTCCAGAACGCTTTGCCCAAACCAGCTTAAATTCAGTTTACATTTCTGTTCTTAATACATTGTTTATTATGTACATATTTTGTGTTTGCATGCATGTTGTATTGTTTAGTATAAAATAGTTTAGTGTTTTATTTGTGTGGGTAAAACTGTGCTCTGTGCAGAGAGGCAAATTCTGATCAACTTTATCATATGTTGACATTTCTTATATTCTGTACAAGATTTTAATAGGTTGGTATATTAATATATAATGACATAAACGGTTAGGTAACATAGGCTACGTTGAGTAAAGTAGCCTACACTTAAAAACAATAGCGTTTTGCAAACTACAAAAAAGTTTGTATGTCGAAGTATCAAAATATAAGCTACAAATAATTGATAGCACGTTGGACCTTGTATTAATTGTGTGGAATAAAAAAATGTGTTTTTAAAAAGTCACATTCATAATCTTGCATCAAACCGAAACAATTGTGTATATCTTTATTATAAAATAACACAAATGATTTGCTTAGCGCACAAAATACAATAGATAAATGTGAAGAAAAAAAAACTTGTCTTCTAGCCTTGGGCCACTCCGTGTTGTCTCTTCTTTTCAATTTCCTCTAGAGATTTAAGTTAAAGTGGGCTTGGTGCATGCTGGACAGATAGCAACAGCTCTGCTCGCGTGGCTGGCCAGCTCTCCGGCTCCCTGATTGGCCAGCGGTGATTGCAGGCACGCTTCAGAGGGCGAACAAACAACAGGCATAAATTATGCTAATGAGATGGTCGTGCGGCACGGGGCAGACCTGATGCAAACCATTCATTCATCCTTCACAAAAATGCCAAAGCGAGGGGGGTACGTCCATTGTCTCCCCAGGGTATATAAGGTAGGTGAGGCCAGTCGTGTGCCAAGCTCACAAGCTCGCACGAGCTGATTGAGGGGTAAGAGCAAGACAGACGCGTGCCTTAAACTTCAACACAAACTATCTGCAGGACTCTGCAAGACCTCAAACACCCAGTTTCATCTCCCAGACCACATAAGGTGTGTATTGGCAGGACCAAGCACCCTCAGTGCTGCGCGCAGAGAACTTGGAATGGCTTTCTGAGCTTGTTTTTGGCGTATTCCTAACTTGAATCTTGCTATTTCTCCAGGTTACCAACAATGGAGACTGTCTACTCCGACATGGACACCTCAAGCTGCGACTACTCCTTTACGCACACGGATGATGAGGACTCACGCAGCAGCCTCCACTCCGCGTCCCCCGCGTCCTCCTGCGGCAAGCCGCCTGCGTCTCCAGTCGAGCTCCAGCAGAAAAAGAGGCGTAGTGGGCGCGCCAGGAACGAAGCCACCGTGCATGTCGTGAAGAAGAACCGCCGGGTGAAGGCCAACGACCGCGAGAGGAACAGAATGCACAACCTCAACGACGCCTTGGATGCTTTGAGAAGCGTGCTGCCTGCCTTTCCCGACGACACGAAGCTGACCAAAATCGAGACTCTGCGCTTCGCTCACAACTACATCTGGGCGCTTTCCGAGACCATCCGGATCGCAGACCAGCGGCAGAGCAAGCCCAGAGACCCTGCGCTGCTGCTCCCAGGACTAAGCTGCATGGGAGATGCGCCCAGCCCCGGCGGTAACTCTTGCTCCTGGCCATCCGGCGCATCCTCCTCGTCTTCATCCCCGTCTTACTGCAATTCAGACCCGGGCAGCCCCGCAGCCATGGACGATTTTGGATACTTGCAGACCGATGTAGTTTACAGCTACCACAACTTCGTGCCTAGCATCTATTAATGTGACTCGAGCGTTCTCATGTCTGTATAGAGTCTGCTGAAGCGTGTAGTGTAAAATCAGAGGACTTTGCTCTTACTTTTCTAATAGAACCAAGAGCACAACATTAGCTATTCACTGTTTGCCTTAACGACAGTTCACAGATGAGAATGTTCTTATTTTTGTACGTTTTGTTACCGATATTGATGCCTTTTCCGATATCTTTGCACTTTTGCGCATTCTTTGGAGCATGACCTTAAACGCCTGTTAGAGAAAATTATAATTTAAAGCAAGACTGATTGGCCTTTGCAGTCCAAGGTGAAAAGTCAATATTACAATTTGTAGAGCGATAAAGCAGAAAAACGAGCGTGAAAATTCAGTTTCAACGCTGTGACAATAGACTGAATGAATGGACAAGACAAAGATCTGGCCTTATGCGTTATGTATTTTGACCCGAAGAAACCTCTCCTGTCTGGCTGATCCGTATACAGTTACGACTGCTTTCCCACCACTTTCTTTTTGTTTTATTTATTCAACCTGTTGCTTTCATGCTATTGTATTTTTATTGTATATAAAGAGATTTATTCTATTATGTATTTACCTCAAAATATAAATCTGGTGCAAGCGTGTTTGTACGAATAAATATAACGTTTTCTACAAAAAAAAAAATCTGTGCTTGCTTCTTTGCTTCGTAATGTGACTCTGAGATGCATAAACAACTCATAGCAATGTCTGACAACATAATGGGCATCATTGTAATGAGCGCAGCCGTTGAAGCGTCACTCTGGGTCACAGCGCATAAAATAACGGTTATGCAGCAGGTGCATGGATATAGATCGGAGATACAGAGTCGACGCGTCATCTAATCTGTCAAGCAAAACTGCTTATGCATATTTTACACACGATTGCGCTTGATTACATCAAACCCTCGGGGTGAGTTTTAGTCATCTCAAAAATAAAAACATCAACTAGCCCTAATGTGCACAGTGTAAATCTTTATTGTTACAAGTGTACTGTTTTAAAGTTCCTATCTGCAGCCTTTATGAAAGTATATAATGAAAACGTATACGATACCAACCTATTTGAGGTCTGTTTGTTACTTTGAATGTATGAATAACAACACAGGTGGAAAATTGAAGGCCACGTGCTGACTTAAAGTTCACCAAAACTGGCCTCTCGAGCAACTGTGGCAAAAATAAAATAATAATGCAATAAATATGGCACTAAAACAACTCTATAAGCATCAATAAATAAATAAAATATTTAAAATGATTAAAAATAACCAATTAATACTTGGTGCTTAATACTTTAAGTAGATTTAAAAATATATATAAACGTACCTTAAAATTATAACTATTTCCTTGTTAAAGATTTTATCAGTCAATTAAAAGGTAATTCATAGCTTACACTGTAAAAAAATAAGTGTAATTTTAACTGTAACATTTTGTAAAAACACTATGGAAAAAAACTGTTAATAGGTTAACAGTAAGTTCCCGTACTATATACAGGGAAAAACTGTAAAATATCTAACCAGACATTTCATGTAATTTTACAGTAAAATGCTGTTAATTCAAAATTATTTTGTAAAAACTACAGAATTTTTTTTACAGTGTACTATTTAATTGTAAAATCCCGTTTTTATGATACTGTAGCCTATATTAGCCTAAATGACATTTGTTGTCTTATAAAATGCAGTTTGATAACAGTAAGTCAACAAGCATTTACTTTTGGCAGTTTTACATCATTTTCTAAACCGTTCAACGATAGAAATTCCTAAAACGCCGGTTTTTAATCTGCGAGTTCAGATAGTAATCAAAAGATGTACGAACATTCCTTACTCCATTACACTATTTTTTATATAAATAATAATACAAATTATTATAGAATTATACAAATTATAGAAATATATTCTGCTTATCTTTGGAACTCATGCAGACAAGCCTACATCCAATTTGGCTTCCTGAGAGTTTTTTTTTTTTTTTCCGTGAACGTTGTGTATGTGTGGATCAGTTGATTTCTGAAGGGGTTCAGGTTAAATCCTCTATTTGGGAGTTCCGCATGAGGTCCAGCCAAGGCTCTTGTATCTGCACGTGTCGGGGATAGAAAAGTATAATAGAGCGAGCTGAAAGCCTCAGGGAAGGGCGCATGCCAGCTGAAACGAGAAAACGGGGCACAGGCATGATGTTTATCACCCTCTCAAGAAGTTCATTTTACAGACCTTCACCGCACATCAAACATCCACGCGGAGTCGTGTGGCTCATTCACAAAAGTAATAATCTGCAATGGACTTCAAAGTAGCCTACAGCGCCTTTTCCTCCACAATTTATGTCTGCATTGACATTATGACTACATTTCTTTGTTCTCAATCACAGCGGCAGAAGCTTTAAACTGCTGCCCTCAGAAATGCACCTGCAGTCTCTTCTTTATTATCCACAACTACGCATATGAAGTGCATATTATCATATTAGCAAGTGCCAATATTTTGGAATTCCTGATTTAAACATGCAATTCAGGAAGCACAAACAAAAGACAGTCTAAAAACAATTTTGATTTCAAATTTTTATTAACACAAAGTTTTTTTTCAAAGATAAAAGAAAAGATTATACAGATGAGTGCTATTCCCCTCTCTCCCCCTTCCCTTAGGGCTGAAAGCCTGTATCAGTGCAGAAGGGCTCACTCGGGTCACAGGTCACTCAAGGGCAGGAGACCCCTCACCTCCCAAGGAGATGGCCTCCCATGTCAACGACCACAAAAACATCAAAACAGCCTTCATGTTTGTACAGCCATTTGCACACAGCTACATATCGCAGCCCTTCAGAGACAGACAGTATGCCTTGGGAGCTACATATACTTGACCTCACTTCTGTCAGAAATATCACGTGTATCACTTCAGTGAAAAGTGATTGAAAAGATGGAGAGCTAGTTTAGCTGAAAAGAGGGAGAGCTAGTTTAGCTGAACGTAAAGAAAGGGAAAAAACTGGTTCCGTCTCAAGATTCCTTCACATATGCAGTGAAGTAACAGAGTAAAATGTATGTAATTCTTTAGCTTTTAAGCATGTTTTGAGTACTTTTTAAGTCTGGTTGTATAATAACATAAGATTCGAAATTTTATGATATTTGATAATGTTTTACAATGAAGTCAAATTTTTTTTTTATAATCTGCTTGCATCTCTCAGACTTTTTTCTGTTTTGAGAAGTTTTTGCATTTGCATTCATTGTATGCTTATCATTAATATGTTTGTTGACTTTGAACACTCCCTTGATGCTTTCATTTGACTTGTGACTCAGATTTAATCTGATATAGGTGTTTATAAAGAGTACTTCAACATTTTGGCATCTGTCTTGTCGCTAAAGCTCAAGACTGAGGAAGCATCACTGAGAGGAGAAAATCGGCCCGACAGCAGGAGGAGAAAGAATCGGCAGAAGATGGACGAGGCTCTTCAGTGGAAACTTAAGCAGAGACCCCAGAGAGTCATATGAAGGCACAAAAAGCTCAAAGCAAGGGCCAATTAAACGATAACTGCCAGTTAATGACAAACAGAAGGTGGAGAAGTGCTCGGGAAGGAGATTAGAGACAGCCTAGTTTCGGCCAAAACTAAAAAGATCATGATCATATCATAAAGCGTGATGGAAATACAGTATTAGATTACATGAAATGTGATATTTTTAATAAAAAGAATAGCAAATGAATTGCATTCTATATGATGGGAGGAGATATTTAAATCAAGAAATTTGAGCTCAGAAGAGTGTATACAGAAATATCTAATAATACTTAAATACTACATAAATATAAATAACAATATAAATGATAATATAATGACAATAAATGCAAATAAGTATAATAATGATAATAATAAATATAAAAATGTATATGCTATTTAAATATTATTATTAATAAATCTCCCTGCCCTCCTTCTTTCTTTCTCTCTCTCATTATTATTATTATTAAAATAATATTATTAATAAAGTCTTCCTATAATATGCATTAGTTGCTGTTCATTTGTTTTAATTTGAATTCAAATTTGTTTATTTTTACAGTTTTTGTTGATCGCTTTGGTACTAATTTCACAAGTATGTGGTAAAACCTCACAACTGTTAGTACAAAACTCAAAGCAGATCATCAAAAAAGCTATTTTTTCAAACATGTAATCACATGTTCAATTGACTAAGTACAAGACACAAAATTACACATTAACTTTTTCACCACACCTAATCAGTGTGTCATCAAAGAAATACCTTTCATATGAAGTACTTGTCTTTCACAATGCAATGCTCACAATTCTTTTGATATCCTTCTCTTCTGATTTGAGTAAATACATTTGACCAACACTTAATCCAACTGCTCTTAATGGTTAATCACTGAACCGTTTGGTAAACCTATACATTTTAAATTGGTTTGTTAGCTATGCAGTATATGGATTTCGAGAACTACACAAATAAAATGTGTGTTTGTACAAACATCTAAATTACATGTAACCACACATGATGAATACTCATTATTGCTAATTGATTTCACATAGTGGTAATCACAATTGGTCACTATATATAAAAGTGGGGGTGTAAACACTGGACATTTCTTTCAACATGGAGCAGGATAGACAGCAAGGAATAGGAAGAGCTCGTGGACAAGGAATCCGTCAGAAAGGTGGGCATGGGCACCAACAGAGAAGTCAGAGAGGTGGGCATGGGCACCAACAGAGAGGTCAGAGAGGAGGGCATGGGCACCAACAGAGAGGTCAGAGAGGTGGGCATGGGGCCCGTCAAAGGGTTGGTCATCAGAGAGAGGAGGCAGAACTGTTGTCTCTAATGAAGTCCGGGCCATCATCGTTGATCATGTGGTGAACCGAGGCCTTACTATGGCAGAGGCTGCCAGATTAGTTGATCCAAATCTAAAAAGATCAACTGTAAATTCTATCATCCGAGCTTTTCGCCAAGAAAACCGGTAAGTGTGGAGGATATATACTATGCTTTACCATTACATTTACAATAAATTGTAATGCATGTAAATTCATCAAACATGTTACAGTATTCTTACAGTATGATCTTTACTTTACTTTGTCAATACAGTATTCTCTGTTCTATGCTTAGAATTGACAGAAAACTTAGCAGGTGATGGTGCTTGATGCTGATGTGAACCATCACAAGTACATATTTGTTGATGAAGTGTGCTTTAACCTGGCCAAAACTCGTCGCCGTGAACGGAACATCATCGGCCAACGGGCCACTGTCCAAGTGCCTGGACAACGTGGAGGAAACATCTCCATGTGCGCAGCTATCTCTGAAGATGGTGTCAGAGGACGTAGGCCATTACTTGGCTCCTATAACGCTGCACATCTCATTGAGTTGCTCAATGAAATTGAGCTGGCCTGTCAAGGTGAAGGGGTCACCTATGTAATTGTGTGGGACAATGTCAGGTTCCACCATGCAGAGGTTGTTCAAGCATGGTTTCAGGCCCATCCCCGATTCATGACCCTCTACCTGCCTCCATATTCTCCTTTCCTCAACCCTATTGAGGAATTTTTCTCAGCATGGAGGTGGAAGGTCTATGATCGCCAACCCCTTGAGCAGTACACCTTACTTGTGAAATTAGTACCAAAGCGATCAGCAAAAACTTTATTCAATCATAATCCTTATTTCATATTTGTACATTAAGTAAATCATTGTTTTGTACCCATTTAAAATGACTAGCCTTAAAAAAGTTTAACTTAAACAATTTATATAATATATATAATTTTAGCCATGAACTACATTTTAAGAGATGGGAGGAGATATTTAAATCAAGAGATAGATAGATAGATAGATAGATAGATAGATAGATAGATAGATGATAGTGTGTGTGTGTGTCTGTGTCTTCTGGTCTTTTTGGACCAGAAGAAGTGCCTTGGATTCTTCTTTTTTGTAATAGTTGTTTCAAACACAACCAAAGAGCACATTCTGGGATTACTTCATACGGTCCTTAATCAGCAAGTAGCGCTTCACGATGTCTCCTACGATGTTCCTTCAGTTTTTATTATTTTTGTTTAATTGTATTCTTCATATTTGTACGTTCAGCAAATCATTGCTTTTACCATTTTATAATAATAGCCTTCAAAAGGTTACCTTAATGAGCAAATGAAACGGCATTCGTCATTTCTGAGTCTGTTGATGGATAAAGAGCAGCAGAAACCTCAGGCAGCCCTGATTGCTTGTTTTGGATTGTAGGCTGCTCTCCTGAACCCTGGAGATCTGTGACTAATTCTGTTTGGGGCCTTATCCTAAAGAGAGATTAACAGATGAGTGCTGAAAATGGCATGGTCCTGCCCTACGAAAAACTCACCTTTAGATCAGTGCAATCCTTCCCTTTAGCACCTAAACAGAAACCTTCACACCCCGTGCTCTGATGGAGCTAAAAGAGTCACTGAGAACAGCAGCACGAGATCATTAGGGAAGCTAATGGTTTGTTTGGAAAATAGAGGATTATTTTAAGTCTGATTGGGGAGACAGGTGTCAAAAACTGCTTTTACTGGCCATCTACTCTGAAAAGCAAAGAAGATCCTGGAATTTAATCCTGGAAATTGATCTGATGTTTTAGAGTTAACTGTAGATTTTGAGTAAATTTCATATCAACAGGTAGATTTTATACATCCACATTCCAGTTAAAACATTTTAGCTCAACAGAACAGCATCAGAGTGGGCTTTCAGTCGCTTCTTTCAGTGGGCACAATGGGAGAGTATTGATCACACTGTAAATTCCTCAACATTGTTCTCAATTTGTAAACCCACTTTATATGCTTTGTCTGTTAGAACTAAAGCCCCACTTCTGCAGACCCTCCCTCTGAATCCTCCTACAGTCAGTTTTACGACAGTTCAACCTTTGTTTTGTCCTCTCTTGTCCGTGGAGTGGAACCACCGAGTGCCCGGAATGTCAAAAGTCAAAGGACCTCTTGGCCTTCCTCAGTGTGCCGACAGAGGATTCAATCCCGGCTAACTGTATTCTGCCACAGGCTGCTCGACTCATCCTGCCATACACTTTGAGCATTCTCTCTTTGTGCTTTCCCCTGGACTCAAGGTGGAAATGAGTCCATTAGTGTTTTATTTCTTGCTAGGAGCAAGAGCTGCTTTCTCATGGATGTATCATAATGGTGGATTTAGCCTAAAGCATACAAACCTTTCCTCAAATCAACACTCGCTTTTTGGGATGCTAATTCCAGCAGGTCATCGCTTTGATTTGCAAATGCAGAAGAAAGCAAATTGAGCTGGTGCTTTGACAAACACTGAGAAGTGCAATTCATACTGTAAGAAATGTGAGGAATTATTATGCCCCCTAAATCATTTTATTTATTTATTTGTTTGTTTATTTATTTATATTTTAAAGCAAACATCTGTCTATCAAGCTGGACATATTTTGTCTATATTATTAGATTTAAATATTAGATTACATTTGATTACATCAAAACAGATATTTTAAAAGCAGATGGACAAATGAATCACTTCTAAATGATGGGAGGAAATTTAAATAAATGTAATTTCAGAAGGGTAAATGTTAAAATATTCACACATAAAAAATAAAAAGTTCTGTATTTTTGTTGTTTTGTTTTGTTTTGCTTTGCTTTGTTTTGTTTTGTTTTGTTTTGTTTTGTTTTGTTTTGTTTTGTTTTGTTTTGCTTTGTTTTGCTTTGCTTTGCTTTGCTTTGCTTTGTTTTGGTTTGGTTGTTTTTTTTTTAAGAAATAATACTTTTATTTATTGATGCATTAAATTGATCAAAAGTGATAGTAAAGCCATTTATAATGTT
>NW_015552562.1:475062-479483 GCF_001515605.1 Sinocyclocheilus anshuiensis
TTGTTTTGTTTTGTTTTGCTTTGCTTTGCTTTGCTTTGCTTTGTTTTGGTTTGGTTTGGTTGTTTTTTTTTTAAGAAATAATACTTTTATTTATTGATGCATTAAATTGATCAAAAGTGATAGTAAAGCCATTTATAATGTTACGAAATATGTATAATGGTTTCCACAAAAATATTAAGCAGCACAATGTTTGGTTGTTTTTTTTTTAAGAAATAATACTTTTATTTATTGATGCATTAAATTGATCAAAAGTGATAGTAAAGCCATTTATAATGTTGCGAAATATGTATAATGGTTTCCACAAAAATATTAAGCAGCACAATGGTTTTCAACATTGATATTAATAAGAAATGTTTTCTTGAGCATCAAAGAAGCTTATTGGAATAATTTCTGAAGGATCAAGTGACACTGAAGACTAGAGTAATGATGCTGAAAATTCAGCATTGCATTACAGGAATTAATTACATTTGAAAATATATTCAAATAGAAAACAGTTATTTTAAATTGCAATAATGTTTCAAACATTTTCACCATATTTTTTCAGCCTTGGTAAGCATAAGAGACTTCTTTCAAAAAACATTTAAAAAATCTTACCAAGTCCAAATTTATATTCAGAAAATACACAAATCTAAACTACTAATTAGGTTTCAAAGAGTTCAATTGAAAAATACGTCTGAACTTTCAAAGCAGCTGGGCTCTTGTATCTTAAGTGACCACTCACTAATGCAAAGTGATTGTATTTTGTATATCTAGTGCTTTGGCGACACCATAATGCATTGCCACAGTGGTCGCCTCATTGGTTCAGTCATTTGAGAAGCACCTACACCTGTACTGAGGCAGCAAGTGCAGATGCTCCTCTATGGTAGATTAGGCATATGTCACCCATAACCTGAGGAAGAGGCCATCCCTCTGGTTTAAGGCTTGAGGAGGCCACTTTAGAACGAGAGGCAGACAAAGACACAGAGGGCCCTTGCCCGAGGGCTGCCGGTTCCAAGTGGCTGCCTGCAGTATGCAAAGATATCTTGTCTTCATTTGTAATGGAAAACCGCCAACACACACCTACACTCACACATGCATGTATACATCCTCGTTTGTACCTTTGTGAAGACTTTTTCACGTGTGACCATATGACAAACCTCATTTCATGTGATAATACAAACTCTGCGGTGATACAAAAAACATCATGAGCTTCACTGGAAGCAATCTGATCATCTGTACAAAAGAGTTCACTTTGTCACAGATGTACTTTTTCTTTAACAAGAAGTTCTTTCGTTCCTAAAGCATTTTTGATTATTTACATGGTTTAAAGGAAGAATTCTACAATTTTAATGTGGACTTAAGACTCCCATGTGGAAATGTAATATATGGCACACATCGTCCTATCAAAAATGATATTCCCATATATGTTACCTATAAGGCCATATATTTTCACATACGTACATTATCTGGGTAGATGAACATAAGTTTACAACATAAAATCCCCATAGTAAAATCTGTATATGTACATATGTTAATAATATCTATATGATGATTTATATATGTGTGTGTGTGTGTGTGTGTGTGTGTGTGTGTGTGTGTGTGTGTGTGTGTGTGTGTGTGTGTGTGTGTCAAACTTTATCAAAACAACATGCAGTATATAAAAAAAAAGTTTATAATAAACCCCATAATATCTATTTATATAAAAAAATATATATAAATGCTTGTGGATCCAATTTAATCCTTTCTTTAATGTGGTCTTCTTCTTTTAAAAACATAAAATGTTCACCAAGGCTGCATTTATTTGATTAAAATACCATAAAACTGCAATATTGTGAAAATTATTACAAATTATTTTTTATTACATTTTATTAATAATAAGCTTAATTTATTCATATTATTATATTTTCAAATGTAATTTATTCCTGTGATCAAAGCTGAATTTTCAGCATCAATACTCCAGTCTTCAGTGTAACATGATCTTTCAGAAATAATTCTAATATGCTGATTTGATGCCCAAGAAACATTTCTGATTATTATCAATGTTGAAAACAGTTGTTAATATTTTTTGGAAACCTTGACACATTTTTGTTCAAAAGAACAGCATTTATTTGAAATAGAAACCTTTGAAATGTCTTTCAATTGAAAAAAAAAAGATAAAAAGTAACAATAATGTCTTTGAATCTTTCTGACCCAAAACTTTTGAATGGTAGCATATAATCTCATGGATTTGCTGAATTGTGCATTTTCATTTATTTAAAACAATTAATTTTACAACAATAGCGGTCTCGTTTAGCTATCAGTCGCATGATCTTATAATATGTCCTTTTGCCAATACACTAGCACTGCGCTTGAAACGAATGCATCTCAAAGTGGCTTTAAAGTGGAGGGCAGCAGGTTACAAGTGCTGTAGACTGTGTTAAGTGCTGTCTGATTAGACTGGAGTGGCCGCCGCTAGAGGAGGAGCAGCTCTCACCAGTATCGCCACGCACTGTCACCTGCGCCTCACCTGCCCCCTCCATCTCCCTCCAGGGCAAGGAGGAATAACCGATGCCCCAGAGCCCACGGCGACAGGAAAGTGTCAATCAAAAGGGAAGCCATGCAGCTGCTCGAACGCAAACTTTGATTCCCTGCAAATAGATGGCTTTTTCACCCCACTCCCACTGGAGAGGCAGCTCCTCCGAGACTCCAGATAAAAATCAGGGAAATTCAATCCAAGCCACAGCTTTGGATAAACAGATGTGATTTTTCCCCTCTCAATGCTACGCAAGATAACCTCTCCCCCCGTCTTCCATCTCTCCATGACCCTGCACCTGCACCAACGCTATGCCACGGTAAGACTGATGTCTCACTCTGCTCTCTGCTGACCTGGAATCACAGATAACTATCCAATTAATCAATTTGGTGGCAACAGGCTATTCTGATCATATCACCTGTCAGTTGTGACTAATGCCATTCAGCAAGCATGTATCAAACTGGTGACGATAATACCAGCTGGAAACAATTCAAATTCAAGGTTATAGCCTTCTATAAGAACTTGACTTATGCTATTTGTTATTTACACATAGTAAATAACTTATGCTTATACTTATACTTATGCTATTTGTTATTTACACATTTACACTATTTGAATAAACTGTTAATAACACTTTATTTTAAGGACCAATTCTCACTCTTAACTATTTGCTTATTAACAAGCATATGTGACCCTGGAGCACAAAAGCAGTCTTAAGTCGCTGGGGTATATTTGTAGCAATAGCCAAATATACATTGTATGGGTCAAAATTATTGATTTTTCTTTTATGCCAAAAATCATTAGGATATTAAGTAAAGATCATGTTCCATGAAGATATTTTGTAAATTTCCTACTGTAAATATATTAAAACTTAAAAAAAAATTTTTGATTAGTAATATGCATTGCTAAGAACTTTATTTGGACAACTTTAAAGGTGATTTTCTCAGTATTTACATTTTTTTGCACCCTCAGATTCCAGATTTTCAAATAGTTGTATCTCGGCCAAATATTGTCCTATCCTAACAAACCATACATCAATGGAAATATTATTTATTCAGCTTTCAGATGATGTATTAATCTCAATTTCGAAAAATTGACCCTTATGTTTTATGGTCCAGGGTCACATATTATAGCATATTGGCTGTTTATTAGTAAGCATATTAATGCCTTATTCTGCAGGACCATATTTTAGATCCCTTAATCCTAAACTGACCAACTACCTTACTAACTATAATAAGCAGCAAATCAGGAGTTTGTTCGAGAAGGGTCTGGCTGCAGCTGGCGCTTGCACTCTCAGGCTTGCACTCTCAGACACTTGCGCTTCCGCTAGCGACGTCACTTGCAGGCTTTATTATTTTTTATTTTGTTCTATTTATTGATTACTTTTTGTTTGAATCTTTCAATTTTACATCAGTAGCCAGGTGGTGAAGACAAGAAAAAATAAACTAAATTACGAAGTCACTTGCAATCGCCACTTGCACTCTCCGATACCTGCGACCTCACTTGCAATCGACAGAAATCGTGCGTGTTGCCAATGGAGACAAGACGCTGTGGTGGTGATTTAATGATTAAAACTAATTTAGTACCGTAACCTAAAGGGTCCTGCAAGAAAAAGACAAGACCCGCAAATCCGTCGCCACAGAACAGAAGATCAATAAATAGAACAAAATAAAAAATAATAAAGACTGCAAGTGACGTCGCTAGCGGAAGTGCAAGTGTCTGAGAGTGCAAGCCTGAGAGTGCAAGCGCCAGCTGCAGCCAGACCCTTTTGGTTTGTTCAGGGAAAACTCTTATAGTGAATATGTGTTCCCTATTCTAAAGTGTTACCTATTTATCCATTATCCTTACAATCCTTACAGCATTAAATCATGTAACATATGCATATAAATCACACACACACACACACACACACACATATATATATATATAT
>NW_015552562.1:479493-494102 GCF_001515605.1 Sinocyclocheilus anshuiensis
TCCTAAATATAATAAATATAAATATATAAAATTAGTAAATAGTATATATTGCTAACTGGTGGTTTTAAGCCCACACCATAATAATTATATTTATATACATAATATAATATTATATATTTATATATAATTACATATTTATATATAGCATTTGAAATAACTTGAACATTTGAAAACAACAAAACATTTGAAACATCATGGATTGTGAAAAACAATACACAAATAAAACAACTTAAGTGAAAAAATTTCTTTTATGAAATTATTCTTTTTTTGTCTAGCTAAACGCAACACATTCTTATGGTTTCAAGCATTTTTCACATTTGATTTGATTTTGAAATCAAATGACAATATACATGTAAACCATGTGTCTGAAAGTGCAGAAAGATTTTTGACACAATACAAGGGGTCCCTGAGGAATGCTAAATATTGATGACTAAATGATACCATCCACAAAGTGTCTCTTCAAATTAGCCAATTAAATCAATCTAACATCTTATACATGTTTATGGCATACAAAATCCCCATAGTAAAATCTTTATATGTACATATATTAATACAATCTATATGATGATTTTTATTTGTTTTTATATGTAGCAACTATGTCAACAATATATATTTGATTTTTTATGGAACTTTATTAAAATAACATACATACAAAAAAATTGTATATTTATACATTTTTTCAACTTGACTATCTTTTATATTCCGTCATATAATATCTATTTATATATAAAAATATATGGATATATTTATTTAGCGTATGCGCTTGTGGATCCAATTTAATCCTTTAATCCTTAAAATGTGGTCCTCTTTAAAAAAAATAAATAAAATCTTATGTTCACCAAAGGCAGCATTTATTTGATTAAAATACAATAAAAACAGCAATGTGAAATATTATTACAATTTAAACTATTATTACATTTTATTTATTATTGCTAATACGTTTAATTTATTCATATTATTATATTTTAAAATGTAATTTATTCCTGTGATGCAAAGCTGAATTTTGAAATCAAATGCAATATACAACCATGTGTCTGAAGATGCAGAGAGATTTTTGCAGACAGAATACAAGAGGTCCCTGAGGAATGCTGAATATTGATGACTGAATGATACGATCCACAAAGTGTCTTTTCAAAGCAGCCAATGAAATCATTTCAAAATCTTGATAGCTAATCAAATCATAATGTTGTTTAATGATATTATGAAAAGACTACAATCTCCACATTATTTTACACATAAAACACTTTATTGCCTACAGCACCTTTTAAACAGGTGCTTTACAAAACGACATATACAGATGTAGATAAACATTCACAAACATACATACGGAAAGAGCTCCAAAACTAAAAAAAAATAAGTAAAGGCATATGAGGTAGTATAAAATTGAATTTAAAAGAGTTTTTGGCATGCTCTAATCCGCTATAGGTCCACATCACGACTCCTCTCAGAAGACCAATCTTCTTTTTTTTTTTTACTGTCTGAGGGCATCAATGGGCTTTTTATGAGAACTCAATCAGGCCAGTGGAGGTCAAGCCCTCCTCCTTGTCTTCAACAATTACCATGAAATTCTTAATGTCCACACAGCCGAGGGATCCCCAAATTTCAGTGTCATCCAGAGGGCGAGGACTCTGGCTGTGCGGCTCTCCTCCCATCATGCCCTGCCTCGGTGCGCAGAAGTTGAAGGTGCAGCAGGCTCCGGCTGAACCCATGACCCCTGCAGACTGTGGAGAGGAGCAATTTCCAGGGCAATAAAAACCACCATGGCAACAGAGATGCTGTCTGTGACTCATGGCCTTTGGGCCGCTTGATAACCGTAGAGAGGCTTTTTTGTGACCGAATGCGCATTTTTATTGATTCGCTAGACTTGATTTTATCGGAAAGGCCTGTAGATATCACAGCGAATATGCACTTTGCGAAACGAAATGTCACTGAAGCCTCTTGTATTTTTTTTCCAGCAGTCGGTTAAATAATGAAGCCCATTTTCTACCTTATAAAATCAAGCTGAATCACCCCCATTCATTTGGACCGCGCGTCTGGTTTCAGAATTTTTTTTTCTTTGTTTAAATACACCGTGAAGAAAAGTATAAATCAGACATTTAAGTTGGCCTGCTACATGGCAAAACAATGCCTCGTGGAGAGGAGATGAAGAGGGTAACGCCATAATGTAAAATAGTTAAAAGCTTATTAGAGCCATTGAAAGGCAGCGTGATTTCCACTTTGTTTCGGAACACCCTGAGCTCTGCCTTTCAAGTGATTGTGAAGGGGGCAATTCAAATCTCTTTGGGTCCATATGAATGAAGGCCTCTTAAAGCTCTTTTATAAGCCAGCAAATTCCCCACAGGCTATGCCCTTTAGCTCTATTACTGATTTACCAAAAGCATTCATCTCGAGCCTTCTGCTTCTCTTCTCCCATTGTTCTCTCCGGTCGCCCCAGCACCTGACAACTCTAGCACCAGGCTTTCTTAGCTGCTTAAAACGCGCAGGCCAAAACCACTGCGAATATTGCTATATATCTTTGGATGCCTTTGCACCGCTGCACATTTTACAACAGTTAAAAAGGAATGAGGACAGAGTCGGAGTGATTGATTCTGCTCACCCACGGGGAATAACATTCAGTAATGTTAGCATAAATGGCTGAATGATGTGGACTCCTCTCCGGACAGAAAGGGGAGGCCTGATCCCTTTCTTTCTTTCTGCACAGAGAAAGAAGGGATAAAATTCCAAGAGGGCCCATTGCCTCTATACTTAGATTAATTAGGCCCCCTTTAAGAGCCATTCAACCCAGTTCTAAAATAGGGGTCCGAGTTACATTATGTAAAGTTTTGGGACTGATTTGCATTTGTTTGTCACCCACGGGGTATAACATTCAGTAATGTTAACATAAATGGCTGAATGAGGCGGACTCTTCTCCGGACAGAAAGGGGAGGCCTGATCCCTTTCTTTCTTTCTGCACAGAGAAAGAAGGGAAAAAATTCCAAGAGGGCCCATTGCCTCTATACTTAGATTAATTAGGCCCCCTTTAAGAGCCATTCAATCCAGTTCTAAAATAGGGGTCCGAGTTACATTATGTAAAGTTTTGGGACTGATTTGCATTTGTTTGTGTGGCTGAGAGTTGTGTGGAGGAGCACTTGGAGAGCGACAGAGGGAAATAAAAACAAAGAGAGGCGAAAATATGCTTTTAATGGCTTTACAATCTTCTATGCTGTTTTTCTTGCTCATTAAGGTTAATGGCGCTCAGGGATAAAAGTGCTTTGAAACGAAATCAGACCTGAAAATTATACTTTAGGCTTTCTCGAAAAAGTGAGAAAAGGATATTATGCTTTACAGATGTCTAATTTGCCAAACCAGTTTATCACTGTGTGTTTTTAATCACAGTATTCTTAAGCAAGTTGGATCCACCAGGGTGTTGAGGCCGTTTTAATAAATAAAAGCATGATTCAAATTTAAAAAAACTAATTTCAGTTGTTCACTTTGAATTATACTATACACTGAAATACTTACAATACCATTCATAAGTTAGTAAGATTCAAGAAAATAAAAAAGAAATTACTAATTGTATTCCACAAAGATGCATTAAATTGATAAAAAAAAATGTGACAGTAACAAATTAACTTTAATTAAATACTATTCTTTTTAACTTAAAGTCATATATGATACTTTTTCCAGAATAGAAAGTTCAAAAGAACAGAATAGAAAAAAAGAACAAAGAGCAAAAAGAACAGAAACTACATTTTCCACAAAATATTAGTTATTACATATATTAGATTATATTCTGAAGGGTCATGTGACACTGAAAACTAATGGTGCTGAAAATCCCAGGAATAAATTACATTTTAAAATATATTCAAATAAAACAAATTCTAAATCTAATAAATCAGGTGAGCATTAGAGACGTCTTTCAAAAACATTAAAGGAATCTTGTGTATTTGAAGTCATGTGTATTTGAATTTATTTTCATTCTTTCTTTTTTATTCACTTATTTCATCCAGTCACATTTTTATGATCATTTGTATGCTTAGTCAGTTACACATTTCAATACTAATTTATTTTTTTACACGGTTTGCAGTGCACATAAACAAAAACAAAAAAAAGTTTATATCATGATCATGTAGCTATTAAACAGTCATGTAATGACTGTTTATTGCTTAGTACGTATTAACTTCTTCATCCTTCATTTTTAAATAATACGAATTTTGGTGCACAGTATGTTTGCAGCAGCTACACAATTCACTGTGAACAGTTTCTTTAAAATCTGACAAACGATGTCTGCAATATTTACAATATAATTCACTGGATGAAATCAAGATTTGCTTCACTAAAGGACTGCGAATGCAAAGAAAAGAACAGATATGGCGCTCAGGTGCAACATTTAGCATATCTGCGAGTGCATGAGATGATTTTGAGGGACCAATAACAATGAAGAAGATTTCACTATTTGTCTGTTAAGGCCTCTTTCTCTGTGTCTGCGGGTACACAACGGACACGTGAAGCGACATGGGATAAGCCATGCGGCGTGAAGGAGGGCCTCTCAGGCAGGAGAGGGGCAGCACGCAGCTCAGAGGATGAAGGTGATGTGCTGGACCTAACAAAGCACCAGGGCTGTGTGTTAGTAAGGGGATTGG
This sequence comes from Sinocyclocheilus anshuiensis, assembly GCF_001515605.1. Lineage (NCBI taxonomy): Eukaryota > Metazoa > Chordata > Actinopteri > Cypriniformes > Cyprinidae > Sinocyclocheilus > Sinocyclocheilus anshuiensis. The sequence goes on from NW_015552562.1 coordinate 484,116, forward strand.
GCTGCCAAGGCTGCTTAATACTGAGGAACGATTAAGAACACAAAAGAGCAGGATGAAGCGGTGTGAATGGGAACCGTGTGTCCCGGATCACATAAGGGTCTTAAAGCTGGGGGATGGATTAAGCTCTGAGTGAAAGTGTCTGGAACGGAGAATGAGAAGGCAGCCTCTTTTAATTGCATTTCGTGTGTAGCTATTGGCGTGCCAGGGATGAACCCAGATTGGGCAGTATCTCAAAGCAAGGGTTAAATCAAAGGAGATGGAGCACAACTTTTCCTTCACCTTGCTGTTGAATGAACCACAAAGATGGATTTGGTTTGGCCTTTTAGATTTGGAAATAGCCAACTGTTGCACATTTGTTGCTGTGTTGCGGCTGATATTGGGGATTGTGGCTGTTTGATTTGGCTCATAAAAGAGAAGTGTGTAAGACCTGCTTCAACCATGATCTTTCCTCAAACCGCAGAGAAGAGAGAACATTCACAGCAGAGCAACTCAGCATGCTCATGGCATTTTATTTGACGTATTTTCTGGGGTAAAATTGAGATCACACTAAAAGATTTTAGATTGCAATAAAAAGATTACTATTACTATTTTAGCTTTTTACTGATTAATTGAATGTGGTACTTGCCAATTCTTTGTAATTATTTGTTAAATTTACTAGCAATTTCTGAGTGAAAATTGAAAAGTAAATCATACACCAAAATAATTTCAGTATAATAATAATAATAAAACATTTACTCAGTAACAAATATTTTTCAAGTTTTAAACGTAGATTATTGGCGTATTTTTTTAAAGAAAATACTATTTCAGTCTTTCTACTTCAAATTTTCACATTTAATTCAATGTGTTACTTGCCATTTCTTTGTAATTATTCATGAAATTCACTGGCAATTTCTGAGTGAAATTTTTAGAGTTTTTAGAGTTTTAGAAGTTTATAGAGTTTGACATGCTGAATACAAAAATCATTAACAGTGCTCATGAAAACTAAAAAATGTTGACAACATAAGCTAATCTGTTATTTATTCATTCATTCATTATTTATTTATTCATAAACTTTTATAACATAAGAAATATGAAATAACGATCCAAAAAGCTCTAGATTACAGAATATTCTAGAATGTTACAGAAACATCTAGAATGTTCCCATGCTTGCAAAAGCAAAACATCTTTTAAAAAAAACATGCAAAATTAGTACAAAAACTTATCTGTACTAAACCAGTGTTTCGTAATTAATGATAGAAGTTCTCAAATTTACCTGACCTATTTACCAAAATATTGATGCTACATTAAAATAAATAGTAGATTAATAATTAGCGCAACAGAATTACAGAAGAACCATTTCTCTTAGTGTGAGGAACATCTTAAAGATCTTAAGCACCTTTTTACACTCTAAAGAACCTTTTGAGGAATGGAAAGCTTCTATAAGATTCTCCATGGAACCATAGATGCCGATACATTTTAGAATTAACATCAAAAACAAGAGCTGAATTACAGACATTGAGTGTGACTTTCTGTAAAGCTGCTTTGAAAAGTACTACCCAAATAAATTTGACTTGAATCTTCTATGTTCCATATTTTCCTTGACTTACAAGCTTGAAAATACAGATTCAATTCACTGAAAGTCTTTTTGTTGCTATAAGAGAAGGATATAGAGGGACGACATAGTTGTACAAGGAAAAGTAAAACAAAGAGAGAATAGGCGCTGTGTATTACAGCCTCGCGAAACAAGGAGGTCGCCTTGCGGACATTAAATCTTTCTGCTGCTCTGCTTCTCTCATGTGTCCGATGACAACTCCCCTGGTTCACCTTTGAGCCGGGTCTTCACCCCGACCGCTCCTTGGGGAATGGCGGTCATGCGAGTCTGAACCCTGCTTCCCTCGGACGACAATACAGAACGCCCAAGATCCCTCTCCATTTCCTTGAAGGGCTAAGCATGTCCACAGCGAGGTCAGAGGGGGCATCCCAAAGTGGATAACAAAGCTTTGAAAAGCTTTGCCACTTGAAGATTGCCTGACAGAGCTGCTGGCTCCCTTCCCCCTCCTGTCCCCGGCGACTTTGCCCACCCTCAGATCAAGCCCTGAAGCTCTCTCTGTGGCCGTCAGCGATACAAAGGAAGCCCTCGCTGCAAAGAATGAACCCACTTGTCTATATACAGTACATGCTGTAACAACAGACGTGGCAAGACTGATGAATGAACAAGTGTTCGCGCTCTTGTTATGGTAACATTCAGAGCAATGACCAAGACTGGCTTGAGGTAACTGCTCTGTTCAAATGTGAATACCACCACTCTACCAATAAACCAAATTTCTTCATTGCATTTTAATTTCATTAAATGTTTGCATGAGTCAATTTCACTTTTTAATTGTGAATTCATATACATTTTCGAAAGAATATGCTATATTTCAAAGAATGCAATTTTTAGCGTAAACACTTTCTAGTGACTAACAAACAAATAATCTCTGTTTCAGGGCTTTGATTGGAGATGGAGGACCAAAAAAATACTACTGTAACAAAAAAGTTTTATAAACATCTGGTGTATACTGTGGTTTAAGGATATCTGGTATTCTTTAAGTTCTATGTAAATACCATAGTATATTCAGTACCATGATACAGAGTGTGCCCAAAAACTATTTGGACACTTGCGCCATACTCAAAAAAATTTATTCATGTTTGTAATGCATACAAAATATAAACTATGTGGCATTTATTTTAAGAAACTCAGCACATAATCAAACTGAGTTTAAAAAGGTGAATCCTGCACACCACTGTAGCTTGTAAATACTACGTACACAAACACACTTTTCAGCCAAAAAAAAAATTATGAAATACATATAATAGATATGCTAAAGTAATAGACATAAAAATGTTAAAATTGAAGGCAAAAACCGTTGTAACACATTTGGTTACATAAAAGTCACCTACATCTTGGATGGCCTAAGGGTGGGTAAATTAACAGCAAATGTAATTTTTGGGTGAACTGTCCCTTTAAGAGATCTTACGCTGCAAAACTACAAAATACCATATAATCCTTCCATGTACAGTGTAATCTGTGAGTTGTGCCATATGCAGCGGCTGAGCTCTCTAACACTAATAACAGAGCCTCTGTCCGTTAGTATCACCTGTAGCTGTGACCTCAGAGAGCGGCTGATCTGCTTTTGCACGGGGGGCCTTTCGATGCGCACCAGGGAGAGCTGGGGGGCTGAAGTGTGCCGACCGGCTGCCAAAAGACTCTGTGAATGGGCATGCAGGAGATCAATGCAAGCCCCTGAAAATCCCATTAGGTCCCAAAGGCACTTGTTGCCTTGGCTTAGACCTTTGCTGTCCGTCCTGCCCAGGGCTACATCTTTCTCTTTGTCTACCTTGTCTTTTTCTTAGATTTTATCACATTAGTTCCAGGGGAAGTTAGAAATCGGCAATTATTGCAAGGTCTGTGATGCTGGCAGGACTAAGGAGGGGAGGGAGAGATCAGGGCAAAAGGCCACATGAAGCAAGGGGTAAATGGTACATGGTAAAATTGGAAAGGCACCTCTGTTTTCCACAGTTGAAAAAGTGGAAAATGAATTGAGACCACATATCATGGCCAAGACGAGTTCTCTTTGTCGCAGTTCAGGGGATTCGTCACACTGGACCTTTGAGTTTAAACTTTTAACAGAATACAAATAAAGCCTCAGGTCTTCAAACGTATCAGGGTTTTTAAAATGTGATTGATGTTTTTTTCTTGTGTAGAACAAAAAAATATATTTTTATGTCAAAAATCTATTGAATTTTAAAACAGTGCCACATACAAGGTGGGAACAAAATAGTGAAGCGTCACATGAAAAAAGGAGTTTAATGTACTGTAAGAAAATCACATGAAATGTATATTCAAGAATATTTACGCTAGTTAACAGATGTCTGGTCATTCCAAATGACAGGCCAAGAAGGCTGAATAATCAGGGCCTGTGTGCTGACATTCAAAATGTTACAAAAATGTTCTCAGAAAAAGACCAACCAGAAAAATGAACATGCACGAATATAAAGGCCCATCAAAAAAAGTGAAATAATCCTTCTTTATATATAGATGAAATATTTTATGATTTATGCACAAAGAAAATCATGCTGTTTTTATTTGTCATGTGACACCCTATTTTATAATTCCACTAGAATGCCTTGTTCTAGGTGAGTTTCAAATGTAGCCTACATTCTGTTTGATGCTAAGTTGTTTCTGTCAGCTGTGTTTGACTTAATGCACAGTTCTGCTTTGACATATTAGACTGGTTACAATCACTTAAGGTAACTATGTTCATGTTAATGTCACCAAGAGGAGCGTTTTGATAAAGACATGCATTTTTCGAGTTGTTACAACCCATATGGCATCTATATAAGCAAAAATTACATATTTTGGATTATTTCCACTAAGCTCTTTGCCAAACTGCTGTTCATAGTAACCATGACCAACAAAGCTCCAAAAAGGATGCCACAATGTATATGTCTATGTATATTTATTTATTTATTAATTTGCCTATCAACCTATTCAATTAAATAATAATGTAATACAACAGTAAAGAGAATGTACAGACATGCAATGCCGTTAAATCACACCGCAGTTTGCCATGTCATGTATTGGGACAAGCGAGATATTGATCTCAGACAAATATACAAACAATCTGTCTCTGTCAATGACAAGTAATGGCATGTGTTTGGGTCTTTAGCCTTAGAGAATAAAGAGGAAGCTGTATGTTAATGGGGAGTATATAAATGTATCTATTATAAAATGCTTTATGAGGCAAGTGTTTGTTTTTTTCTGTCACTATGTGTATATATATCTCAATGATTATGTCAGATGCATTCATGTATTTATTCATATTCATTTGATGGTGATTTTAACACAGGTTAAGAAAGGGAAAAAAGTAAAAAATAAAAACAAACACACATAGATAATACAAACACAATACACATAATGCAAAGCGGTTCCTCAGCCTCATTAAATAAATAAATAAACAAATAAAAAGGAAAAAATGACAAGTTGTGTATAAAGTGTCTGCTCTAATCTGAAAGATAAGCTTTAAAAAGAGGTAGAATGATACAATATAATATATAGAATAAAGAGGGATTTCTAAGAGACAAAATACTTTCAGTTCATATTTTGTGTTACTTTGTCCAACCCTGTATTTCTGGTTTTATTTCATAAATTCTATGTTGTAATGTTTGTTCAGCCCTAGTATTTCCAGTGCATACTACAGAGCGTGCTCAAAATGCAAAGAGAGGACAGGACCCGGGGTGTGACACTCGTGCAACGCCTCAGCTGTCCCGCTTCCACCTCCAGATTGGGAGAGCAGTGGGAGCGATGATCAATAAAGCTGCTGATCAATCGTGCCCTCTCTTTTTCTTACTCAGCGCTGAGGAACCCACTCCACTCTTGACGTAGCACTTCTTTTGCAAACGGAGCTTCCTGTCCTCATTATTGTAAAGCCAGAGGAGACTGCGGATCACTCCTCTGGAGGCTCAGAGTGGGGCGAGCATCCATCACTCGCCCTGAGGACCCGACACTCAGGCTTTTGATGGGTTCTTGCCAGTACTCTGTCACGAGAATGATTAACATACTACCAAATACCCTTCACAACCTAACTAGACCTGCCACCTCTCATTCACAGGGTAATGCTCAGGAGTCATCACTTCTGCTGTGACACACTGACAAGATGAAGGTTTGCTGTGAAGCACGAAGAAGTTTTATATAAAGCGCATGACAACAACTTACTGTATAAGTTGACAGCTCTCTGTGCACTGATCAGTATATCTTTTCAGTTGAAAGTATATTAGTTAACACTGTAGAAAAAAAAAGAGAGAACACGTGCTTCTCATACCTCACACTCTTACAAATAAAGGTTCCAAAAATGTGGATGTTGCCATTGAAGAACCATTTTGAACTTTCAGTGGAAAGTTCTTAAAAGAACCTTTTCTTAGTGTGAAGAGCATTTTTCAAATCAAGCTTTTTTCACTTTAAAGAACCTTTTGGAATTGAAAGGTCATAGGTTCTTCATGGAACCATCAATGCCAATAAAGAACCTTTATTTTTAAGAGTGTAAGGACTTATTTCTATCTGATATGAAATGAAAAAAAAAAAAGTTATTCGTGCAACTTGATATAGTAAGGTAAATTTAGTCATAGATAATATATTTACCAGTTCATTTAGATATTTCCACCCTGCAATTGAAGAAAATACCATAACACAATTAACTAAATTTAAAAGATTTTCCCTAAAGAATATAAATGCCACCTCTAATGCATCAGCTATTAAATACATCAATAAGCAACAATAAATGCCAACTTAAAATAAACATTAAAAACAATGACAGTGATGATAATGTGCACATTATACTGACACCAGTAAAATAATATCTGTAAATGTGACGAGTCTCTTTGCTCATTAAATTAGTCGGTTATTTTCTTATTTCCCCTGAGGGCTGAATTTCACAGTTATCTACTTCTAATCTACTAGACTATATTCCACATAGAATGTCATTAATGTAATTGAATTTAATTTGGATAGTTTAAATTAATGTTTGATTATGAAGCCGGTGTTTTTTGTTCTGTCACATTTTAGTAATTTATCATTTTGCTTAATCATTTATTTCAGTTTACCTCCTATCATATCATTGACTTGTACTAGTACTTTTTATTTTTGAAGTATGTTTAATTAATGTAAAGTTGCTTTGCAATGATTTGTATGGTGAAAAGCGCTGTACATTTTTGGGTGAACCAATCCAAGCTAAAGTAACATTTTGATGGTTTTTAACAGCCTTGAGTATGGCTCTTTGCTCCCTAAGGCTAGCATTTTTCACATTACTCTTTTAATACATTAAGGTGTCACAATCAAATGGTGACATTTTTCTGTAGGGTGGGACATAGGACATGACAACGATGTGACATTGCTGCAGCCTGGAATTGAACTGCTGGTTCGTCTGGTCAGAGGAGAACTGGCCCCCCGACTGAGCCTGGTTTCTCCCAAGGTTTTTTCTCCATTCTGTCACCGATGGAGTTTTGGTTCCTTGCCGCTGTCGCCTCTGGCTTGCTTAGTTGGGGACACTTCATTTCCAGCGATATCGTTGACTTGATTGCAAATGATTGCAAAGATACTATTTAAACTGAACTGAGCTGGATGATGACATCACTGAATTCAATGATGAACTGTCTTTGAAAAATGAGTGTTTACTATTGTCATTTTGCATTATTGACACACTGTTTTCCTAATTAATGCTGTTCAGTTGCTTTGACACAATCTGTATTGTTAAAAGCGCTATATAAATAAAGGTGACTTGACTTGACTTAATCATAACATCTAAGAAAATTGTATTTATTATAAAGGCCAAGAGACAGCATGGTCAATATGTAGACATGCAAGAAAAGAAATATAGTATGGAGAAAAGGATAGTGTCACATTTATGATTGCCCTTTACTACCGGTAACAATTGTGGACTCTCTTTGCAAGTCGACTTTATCGTGTGAACTTCTGAACCCATTATTTTGAACACTGTGTAAACACAACCTGCAAACAACTCTGATACCATGGAAACACCAATATTGGTTATGTAATGTCTGAAAAAGAGCGTAATTCTTCTCATTTGGTTTTGAATTAAGTTCAAAGACTCAATGCTAGTAGCAATGAGGTATTCAAAACTGGAATGCCAGACAAAAATGTGAGGTGAATCTTTATTATAGACATTTTTTATGACAATACCTATTATAATTTTATGAAGAGCCTATTATAATTCAAAGTTTAAGTCAATACAAGCACATTCTGTATACAACAAACTTCTCATCACCAAATACAATACAACAAAATGTATAGCAGTTGTACTGTCATATTTTTATATAGCCTAATAGATGTATTATAAAAAAAATTATATTATGAAATTAAATTATATTTATTACACAATATAGCAAAACAAATTATTTTTATGGTTCTTTTGTAATTCTGTGGCGCTGATTATTATTGTACTATTTATTTGCACATAGTATCAGTATTTTGGCAAATATTTAGGTCAGGTACATTTTAGAACTTATATCGTTAATTATGAAACATTGGTTTAGTACAGATCAGTTTTTGTACTAATTCTGCATGTTTTGATAGATATTTTGCTTTTGCAAGTATGAGAATGTTCTAGAAGTTTCTGTAATATTCTGGAATATTGTAGTGCTTTCTGGAACTTTCACACTAAGGGACCAGTCATAAAAGACAAAAATCATCCAACATATGCCTCTGAAGTTTTGGACGACTCACTTTTGCTGACTGTTTATATTAAGCTATTGTTGTTAGCTCAGTATTATGGATGTAGCATGTCATTTTTATACATTAGTAATATCAGATTAGTTTGTATAAGTTGTCAACATTTTTTTTTTAATTCTCATGAGCACTATTAATGATAGAAAACAACAAGTAAAATGATTTTGTATTCAGCATGTCAAACTTCAAAAAGCAAAAGTTAAAAAGCAAAAAAAAAGTAACTAAGCTTTTACAGAAATATTTTCAGTGTTATTCATATTATGCATGATATTTTTACATTTGTATTAAAACGTTTATTTTTGCAATTTATTATTCATATTTTTGAGACATGAAAAATACTTGCATTAATAATAGTTAAATATTTGAACAATTATTATGATAGAATGTTGGAATTAAATCTGACTAGTGCTGTGCTAAACATATTTTCCACTGAATCAGATGCCAATTGTTGTAATACTTTATAAAACCCAGAGCTCTACTGCTTGTGATGCAGGCCTATAAAATACATGGAAACATGGAACATTTTCCATTATATGTACATTTCAATGGGTTTTACCTGATCGTTCTTCTGCTATCTCAAGTAAGCACATGTATAGTGCTGCATAGTAGTATGCATTCAAATACCTCAGATATATACATTTTCCTTTTTTACTTCATATACAGCACTTGTTTTGTCACTGGACAACAAGAACAAATCGATCAAATAAACACTGGAAAGGAGGATGTTTCTATGTGCAGACCAGTCTTTGGCGATCCCGGTTCCCCCAGTGAAACCCGACCTGTGTGCATTGGTCCAGAATGCTTGGTTTTATTATGGAAGGCTTCAGTGGTGCCACCTTCTTACCATTCTATTGTGTCTTTAGAGAGGGAAAGGATTATGTGGTCATGTTTAAAAAGCTGGGGAAACAACTCCCCTTTGCAAGATGCTTAAATGGTGGCCATAGAATGGGATCCTGCTTTTTTCTGCATTAGGGAGCATTGGGCTTCACCCTTCAGGTTGCTCTAGTCACCTGGTGTCTTTGCCACCCAGCAGGACACGCTTTCATCTTTTGTTGTTGAGCAGGGAATGGGCGGCGTTTTGCCATGCAGCTGGTTGAGACCGCCGGTTCCCAAACCTCCCTTCTACCCCATGCAGCCAAACCAACCTCCAATATTCAGCCATCAAACATCACAGAAAAAAACTTGTGCTGCGTTAACAAACCTTGTGGAGATCAATGGTAACTGTAAAACACAAAGGCATCATTCAATACCCAATAGATCATTATATATATATATATATATATACTGAATTAATGCTGCTTTGGCATCACATGAATAAATAACATTTTAAAATATATTATAATATATGTTAAATTATTTAAAATTATATAAATTATTTTAAAATATTTCCATCATGTATATTTCAAATTATTGGCTATGCATTGTGTGAAGGAAATTATATTTTTAACATTTATGAACTAACATGTCTGTTAAAAGCTAATAGCATTTTATGTATCTTAAATACTAACTAATACTAATATTAACTACATAATATCAAAATACTATTTTGCATAATTTGACAAAATTACAATTTGGAAATGACACAAAAAAATATGCTGTAATGCTTCCCTTGATTTTTTTTTCATTTAAATCTCTTCACTGACACTTGGGGTGAAAAAAAAATGTGGCAACACTTTACTTAAAGCCTTTATGTATAATGCATTATAAAAGTAGTTTGAATGCATTCA
>NW_015552562.1:494697-504323 GCF_001515605.1 Sinocyclocheilus anshuiensis
TTCTCCCAAGGTTTTTTCTCCATTCTGTCACCGATGGAGTTTTGGTTCCTTGCCGCTGTCGCCTCTGGCTTGCTTAGTTGGGGACACTTCATTTCCAGCGATATCGTTGACTTGATTGCAAATGATTGCAAAGATACTATTTAAACTGAACTGAGCTGGATGATGACATCACTGAATTCAATGATGAACTGTCTTTGAAAAATGAGTGTTTACTATTGTCATTTTGCATTATTGACACACTGTTTTCCTAATTAATGCTGTTCAGTTGCTTTGACACAATCTGTATTGTTAAAAGCGCTATATAAATAAAGGTGACTTGACTTGACTTAATCATAACATCTAAGAAAATTGTATTTATTATAAAGGCCAAGAGACAGCATGGTCAATATGTAGACATGCAAGAAAAGAAATATAGTATGGAGAAAAGGATAGTGTCACATTTATGATTGCCCTTTACTACCGGTAACAATTGTGGACTCTCTTTGCAAGTCGACTTTATCGTGTGAACTTCTGAACCCATTATTTTGAACACTGTGTAAACACAACCTGCAAACAACTCTGATACCATGGAAACACCAATATTGGTTATGTAATGTCTGAAAAAGAGCGTAATTCTTCTCATTTGGTTTTGAATTAAGTTCAAAGACTCAATGCTAGTAGCAATGAGGTATTCAAAACTGGAATGCCAGACAAAAATGTGAGGTGAATCTTTATTATAGACATTTTTTATGACAATACCTATTATAATTTTATGAAGAGCCTATTATAATTCAAAGTTTAAGTCAATACAAGCACATTCTGTATACAACAAACTTCTCATCACCAAATACAATACAACAAAATGTATAGCAGTTGTACTGTCATATTTTTATATAGCCTAATAGATGTATTATAAAAAAAATTATATTATGAAATTAAATTATATTTATTACACAATATAGCAAAACAAATTATTTTTATGGTTCTTTTGTAATTCTGTGGCGCTGATTATTATTGTACTATTTATTTGCACATAGTATCAGTATTTTGGTAAATATTTAGGTCAGGTACATTTTAGAACTTATATCGTTAATTATGAAACATTGGTTTAGTACAGATCAGTTTTTGTACTAATTCTGCATGTTTTGATAGATATTTTGCTTTTGCAAGTATGAGAATGTTCTAGAAGTTTCTGTAATATTCTGGAATATTGTAGTGCTTTCTGGAACTTTCACACTAAGGGACCAGTCATAAAAGACAAAAATCATCCAACATATGCCTCTGAAGTTTTGGACGACTCACTTTTGCTGACTGTTTATATTAAGCTATTGTTGTTAGCTCAGTATTATGGATGTAGCATGTCATTTTTATACATTAGTAATATCAGATTAGTTTGTATAAGTTGTCAACATTTTTTTTTTAATTCTCATGAGCACTATTAATGATAGAAAACAACAAGTAAAATGATTTTGTATTCAGCATGTCAAACTTCAAAAAGCAAAAGTTAAAAAGCAAAAAAAAAGTAACTAAGCTTTTACAGAAATATTTTCAGTGTTATTCATATTATGCATGATATTTTTACATTTGTATTAAAACGTTTATTTTTGCAATTTATTATTCATATTTTTGAGACATGAAAAATACTTGCATTAATAATAGTTAAATATTTGAACAATTATTATGATAGAATGTTGGAATTAAATCTGACTAGTGCTGTGCTAAACATATTTTCCACTGAATCAGATGCCAATTGTTGTAATACTTTATAAAACCCAGAGCTCTACTGCTTGTGATGCAGGCCTATAAAATACATGGAAACATGGAACATTTTCCATTATATGTACATTTCAATGGGTTTTACCTGATCGTTCTTCTGCTATCTCAAGTAAGCACATGTATAGTGCTGCATAGTAGTATGCATTCAAATACCTCAGATATATACATTTTCCTTTTTTACTTCATATACAGCACTTGTTTTGTCACTGGACAACAAGAACAAATCGATCAAATAAACACTGGAAAGGAGGATGTTTCTATGTGCAGACCAGTCTTTGGCGATCCCGGTTCCCCCAGTGAAACCCGACCTGTGTGCATTGGTCCAGAATGCTTGGTTTTATTATGGAAGGCTTCAGTGGTGCCACCTTCTTACCATTCTATTGTGTCTTTAGAGAGGGAAAGGATTATGTGGTCATGTTTAAAAAGCTGGGGAAACAACTCCCCTTTGCAAGATGCTTAAATGGTGGCCATAGAATGGGATCCTGCTTTTTTCTGCATTAGGGAGCATTGGGCTTCACCCTTCAGGTTGCTCTAGTCACCTGGTGTCTTTGCCACCCAGCAGGACACGCTTTCATCTTTTGTTGTTGAGCAGGGAATGGGCGGCGTTTTGCCATGCAGCTGGTTGAGACCGCCGGTTCCCAAACCTCCCTTCTACCCCATGCAGCCAAACCAACCTCCAATATTCAGCCATCAAACATCACAGAAAAAAACTTGTGCTGCGTTAACAAACCTTGTGGAGATCAATGGTAACTGTAAAACACAAAGGCATCATTCAATACCCAATAGATCATTATATATATATATATATATATACTGAATTAATGCTGCTTTGGCATCACATGAATAAATAACATTTTAAAATATATTATAATATATGTTAAATTATTTAAAATTATATAAATTATTTTAAAATATTTCCATCATGTATATTTCAAATTATTGGCTATGCATTGTGTGAAGGAAATTATATTTTTAACATTTATGAACTAACATGTCTGTTAAAAGCTAATAGCATTTTATGTATCTTAAATACTAACTAATACTAATATTAACTACATAATATCAAAATACTATTTTGCATAATTTGACAAAATTACAATTTGGAAATGACACAAAAAAATATGCTGTAATGCTTCCCTTGATTTTTTTTTCATTTAAATCTCTTCACTGACACTTGGGGTGAAAAAAAAATGTGGCAACACTTTACTTAAAGCCTTTATGTATAATGCATTATAAAAGTAGTTTGAATGCATTCATTATGCTTTGTAATGCACTTTATAATGCATTGTACAATCTCACGAATAATTGTAACCATTACATTATAACACTTTCAATTAATTGTTACACTATGCATTTTAAATTCGGTTAATAACTATTTACGACAAGATATAATGCACGTTATGAATAATTATAATGCATTATATCATTTAATAACCCTTTATAATGCATTAAAGGCTTTAAGTAAAGTGTTACCAAGTATAACAAAACTGTGGTATAGATATATAAATATAAAATTCATATCAAACCACTTTTTATGATGGATTTTCATAGTTTAAGATGGTATAATAAAAAAAAAGCAAAAAAAAAGTAACTAAGCTTTTACAGAAATATTTTCAGTGTTATTCATATTATGCATGATATTTTTACATTTGTATTAAAACGTTTATTTTTGCAATTTATTATTCATATTTTTGAGACATGAAAAATACTTGCATTAATAATAGTTAAATATTTGAACAATTATTATGATAGAATGTTGGAATTAAATCTGACTAGTGCTGTGCTAAACATATTTTCCACTGAATCAGATGCCAATTGTTGTAATACTTTATAAAACCCAGAGCTCTACTGCTTGTGATGCAGGCCTATAAAATACATGGAAACATGGAACATTTTCCATTATATGTACATTTCAATGGGTTTTACCTGATCGTTCTTCTGCTATCTCAAGTAAGCACATGTATAGTGCTGCATAGTAGTATGCATTCAAATACCTCAGATATATACATTTTCCTTTTTTACTTCATATACAGCACTTGTTTTGTCACTGGACAACAAGAACAAATCGATCAAATAAACACTGGAAAGGAGGATGTTTCTATGTGCAGACCAGTCTTTGGCGATCCCGGTTCCCCCAGTGAAACCCGACCTGTGTGCATTGGTCCAGAATGCTTGGTTTTATTATGGAAGGCTTCAGTGGTGCCACCTTCTTACCATTCTATTGTGTCTTTAGAGAGGGAAAGGATTATGTGGTCATGTTTAAAAAGCTGGGGAAACAACTCCCCTTTGCAAAATGCTTAAATGGTGGCCATAGAATGGGATCCTGCTTTTTTCTGCATTAAGGAACATTGGGCTTCACCCTTCAGGTTGCTCTAGTCACCTGGTGTCTTTGCCACCCAGCAGGACACGCTTTCATCTTTTGTTGTTGAGCAGGGAATGGGCGGTGTTTTGCCATGCAGCTGGTTGAGACCGCCGGTTCCCAAACCTCCCTTCTACCCCATGCAGCCAAACCAACCTCCAATATTCAGCCATCAAACATCACAGAAAAAAACTTGTGCTGCGTTAACAAACCTTGTGGAGATCAATGGTAACTGTAAAACACAAAGGCATCATTCAATACCCAATAGATCATTATATATATATATATATATATACTGAATTAATGCTGCTTTGGCATCACATGAATAAATAACATTTTAAAATATATTATAATATATGTTAAATTATTTAAAATTATATAAATTATTTTAAAATATTTCCATCATGTATATTTCAAATTATTGGCTATGCATTGTGTGAAGGAAATTATATTTTTAACATTTATGAACTAACATGTCTGTTAAAAGCTAATAGCATTTTATGTATCTTAAATACTAACTAATACTAATATTAACTACATAATATCAAAATACTATTTTGCATAATTTGACAAAATTACAATTTGGAAATGACACAAAAAAATATGCTGTAATGCTTCCCTTGATTTTTTTTTCATTTAAATCTCTTCACTGACACTTGGGGTGAAAAAAAAATGTGGCAACACTTTACTTAAAGCCTTTATGTATAATGCATTATAAAAGTAGTTTGAATGCATTCATTATGCTTTGTAATGCACTTTATAATGCATTGTACAATCTCACGAATAATTGTAACCATTACATTATAACACTTTCAATTAATTGTTACACTATGCATTTTAAATTCGGTTAATAACTATTTACGACAAGATATAATGCACGTTATGAATAATTATAATGCATTATATCATTTAATAACCCTTTATAATGCATTAAAGGCTTTAAGTAAAGTGTTACCAAGTATAACAAAACTGTGGTATAGATATATAAATATAAAATTCATATCAAACCACTTTTTATGATGGATTTTCATAGTTTAAGATGGTATAATAAAAATGAAAAAGCACCCAAAGTTGAACATAACAATTGTGTCTGAAGTGTGTAAAGACTCACGTGGCATTCACAGTACCATATCTAACGGCAACAAGCTACGGATGCAGAATGTGGGACTCTTTATTGGATAAGTGGAGTTCCTTTGTGCTTTTGAACTGCAGATAGCCCGTTGGGATCTTAATCACTGGCTTTCGGAGGTAACCAGTGTTCAGAGGCAAAGGATAAAGAAGCCGCAGCCATTCAAGGAGCTGTTGATCTAGACCTCATTGTTCTCACCACTATGGCTTGGGTAAGCAAGGTAAATAAATGGCAAACAAAAGGCGGTGCTTCACAGCAAATCGGGCTCTGTGGGGGGTTCACGGGCCGAGGCCTGAGCCTCCATTATGAGTGCCAGTGCCACCCGCACCTATGAGCGCTGCATGTCCCCGCTGTCCCTCGCCAGACGTCGACTGACACACAGGCTCCAGCAGGGAAACCAGCACAATTAGCACTGTACTCCCCTGATAGCAGCACCTGTAGGAATACAGCTAAAAAACTGCTTATCATAATCCTTAGACCATTTAGTAACAAGAGGCTTTTATCTGAACCATATACAAAGTAGTTTTTGAATGTCATTGCATTAGACACAAAATATCAAACTAAGTTTCTTCTGCAAAACAGTGACTCAACAAGTGGCTCACCTTTGATCAACTGGACTTAAGCTCATTTTTATTGGATGTATGAAGCCGTTTTATTTTTGTATTATTTATATAGTTTTTATTCATATTTTTGAATTTTATTGTATATTTTACATTTTAATTATACTTGAACTTATTTTAGTTAGTCGCCAAGCTAATTTTTCTAATTTTGTTTACATTTTTCAGTTTATTTAGCCTAAGCTTTAATTCATAAACATGTTTTTCAAAGTTTTAGTTTTAGTTAACAATAATAACCCTGGTATGAAGTCAGTTCTCACAGGTGTCCTAGAAGAGTAACCAAAGGTGCAGTTCATCACATTGATCATGATCCACTAATATTTGAAAACCAAAACGTCTCAATTATTTATATTTATATCTATATATTGTGATTAGCATTCTGTGAAGGAATGACTGATTAAAAGGCATATTTGTGGACTAAAATGGCTGATTCGTTTGTCTTACAATGGCTAAAGCTAAGAACTGGCATTTTATATATCCTAAATAAATAATATCTAAATATATTTGCATAATTTGACAAAATTTTAATTTGGAAATAACACATAAAAACATTATGTAATATTTACCTTCATTTTTTATTTTTTTTATTTTCTTCACACATCTTATATTTTGTCTCAAGCTCTTCACAGACAAAGTTTTCTCCTTTTCTCCTTGGAAAACAATAACACCAACATTTGAAAACAAAAAAATATTACTATTATTAGTGTTCAGAATAACAAATCTGTGGTATATCCTTATTTTTAAAATTGATATAAACAATTTTCACTGTTTCAAAACACTTTTTATGATGGATTTTCATAGTTTATGAAAGGGTTAAAACAACAAGGTCTACATAAAATGTATTTTAAAAAGCTTAAGTATTGTAAAAAGTTTTAATGTGATCCACACTTCTGATTTTTCATCAAAGTAACACAACATTTATAATGTAACAAAATCATCAAAGAATCCTGAAAAAATGTATTACGGTTTTGACAAAAAATATTAAGCAACGCAACTGTTTCCAACATTGATAATAATCAGAAATGTTTCTTGAGCAGCAAATCAACATGTCAGAATGATTTCTGAAGAATCATGTGACACTGAAGACTGGAGTAATGATGCTGAAAATTCAGCTTTGATCACAATTGCATATCAATTTTTCAGGAATAAACAATAAATTAATAAATAAATGCAGCCTTGTTGAGAAGGGATTTTTAACAGTAGTATATAACAAAATAAAACAACATAAAAGTTGAACGTAAGATTTATGTCTTAAGTGTCTAAATACTTTTTGGGGTCACTGTACATTAATGTGATGATGCTATACTTACTAGAAGCGAATTATATTGCAGCTATTTTTATTAGACAGGCTACAGGTTCATATGAATTGCATTCGTTTCAGGGTTTATATTTCATCAAAACTACATTCAGCTCTTAGCAAGTTGAGGAACAAGCACAAATGGCATTAGTCTTGCTTTAGGCAGCTTCTATCATATCACTCCTTCTATCATATCACCATTTAAAGAGATTACGATGCTACCTGTGGGGGTTGAGCGTGCGGCTAGTATATAGTTATGAAGCCTTTATTTGTCAATTACATTATCGAACCAATGTCAGGGGACTAGGCTGTGCCATCTGGTGCTGGTGCCAGAGTGGTGAAAATCACAAACATGAGTGCCAGAAAAAAATCATGTGACCACAGATAGGCATATGCACTGGCATGTTTGAAGTGCAGCTAAAAATAGCTAATGATATATGAAGACATCTGGACATATTAAGCCTGATTTAGAATGTAATTATAAACACAGCAAGTTGTAAACATTTTAAACCATTGCCAAGTTTTAACAAAGCTTACGAAAATCTTCAAATGCGGAAAAGAAGCTGATCTTTGAAATAATGAAATAGATGCAATGTCTTTTACACACATGAAAACCCTCCACAGATGGCAGAGATAAAGTTTGCAAAAAAGCCATTCACCTTTATACAAAGCCATCTAACTGAGAACAAACTAATTGAGAAGCGACCATGACGAAGGGCCGAACTCCAGTTCCTGTATGTGTGGCTGGAAACACAAGGAAGTACAGCGGCACCATTGCTGTTTTGACATGGGCTAGTAACCAACCACCTAGCAACCACCTGGAACACCCTAGCAACTACATACTGTAGCAAACACTATAAACCTCTCCCAAAGACATTCTATTTTTGAGTTTTACATGAACATAATGTTCCTGAAGTGTGAAAAATGGGTAAAAGTTTGAGGTGTCATATATATATATATAGTCCACCTTCGGTTACTGATTAAATGTAACATGGATTACACAATCAGATTCCAAAAATTAAGTACTCATAATTAGATTGCATTACATTTTAAAATACTCGTAATCAGATTACAGTTACTTTTTAATGATTACATACATATTACTCACACAATAGCAATAACTTATTCATAATTTATTGATTATATTGATTTCATCTTTTAAAATTGCCTATCACTTATATACATTCAGAATGTCTTCCAGTTTTGTGGATATTCACACAAAGACCAGTCACTGGTCAGGTGGCTATAATTACACAAAAGTGTCAGCCGAACCTCTTTCACCTAATATATTTAATTGAAGTACCCCCTGAGATTTTATGGTAATTGGTTAATAATTAACACATTTATATGTTCACAGTTCGCTGACATTGGTTAATGGTCACATGACATGCAGGTAAACAAATATTTCATCTTCTCTTTGTATTTTTATATCAATGTGGTACAAGATTATCCTATTTAATTCAATGTGGTAAACAAGTTAGGTGAAATCAAAAAGTAGTCTGATTATGTTACCTAAAATGTGAAATGCAATCATTTTTGTCTTGTAATTTTAAATCAGTAAGGACTACAATTTGTAAGTAATCTACCCAGCACTGTCGACCTTATACATTCAACTGACTGTAAGTAACTTTGCAACTACATGTCAACTAACTCTCATTAGACTATTAGTAGACTGTTTGGTTAGTAGAATAAGTAGTTGCAAACTTAAAGTAATTAGAATGTCTGTTGGGGAGCATCAAAATAAATTGTTAGTTGACATAGTTTCTTATAGTAAGTAGAATGTCTAAGGTGGACTATCGAATAAAGTGTTACTTATATGAGTTATTAAATTAGGATGCATTCTTTATGTCTAATATGCTGTGCAACAAGTTTGTTTTACATACAAATTGTCCATCTGTATCTCAGACGTGATTCAAACCGGTCATTTGCAAGAATTAGTGCAAACGTCCTCAATATCTTTTGAATTAGAGTTGAAATAAAACGAAGAAAAGAGAATCATTTGCACACATGAACTGACACAAATGCTCACTGAACCCTCCATAATAAGGGTTTGCACGGGTGACAGTGGCTCCGCTCATCTCACACCCTCATTTTAGCCGAGTAAAAAAAATAGAAAGAGCTTTGTTTGATACAACAAAAGTCGTCTCTGGAAATTATGAAAATGCACAAAAAAAGGGAGTTCCCTTCTCTACCAATGCACCATCAATCATTCCCAACTCTCAGTGGCCATTCCAATGCAATCTATGGGCATTTGGGAGAGGAGATGTCAGTCAAAATCCCTGTTTTGTTCATCTGTCACTTTAAGAGTAATTGCCCTGTCTGTCTACTTTTGCATTCTCTTTGACAACTTTTTAATATGTCAACTCTGAAAGAATAAAAAAATGAAAAGCCCACCTTGTTACACGCCATCTGCATTTGCTCCCCTACAACGCAGAATTGGTGCAAGTCCGGGGGGGGGGCCGTTCGCCT
>NW_015552562.1:504376-508339 GCF_001515605.1 Sinocyclocheilus anshuiensis
CTGCCGGTGCATAGAGATGAGGTCAGGCTCACATTACAATGAGCCGGGCTACAATAGAGGGAGCCGTCCAAGTGGAGAGGGGGGGGTGAGCGGGGGGTTGAAGATTAATGTACGGAGAAGCCGGCAACAACACTTTGTGCAGCCAAAATAAGAGGTGGGGCCTTCGGGGCTGAATTGAGCCCGAGTTATAATTTGTTTTGTATAAACAACAGCGCTATGCACTACCTTTATCGGCCGCGGCGCGTTCTGATTATTCCTCCCTAAAGTCCTCCCATCTGTCCCCGATTCTGCAGCCCGAGCCTCTTTCAGAGGCCTGACAGGGAGTAGCGCTGGAAAAAAGTAAACTGGTAGGGGGCCCTCATTTCACACCAACCCTCGATTGTGCCCTTCCGAAGTAAAGCACTCTTCTATAGCTTTTTGATAGGCTTTCAATCCCAGCCCCACTGACAAGGTTTTCTTTAGGAGGAGTAGGAGTTGTGGCTTTTTTTGGCTCTGGGGTAGGGGGGCTTACCGCAGAGACTTAAGGGAGAGCAGAGGTGATTTCTTCTGGGAGTGGGGCTGCCGGTGAAAAGGAAAAACTGCAGCAGATGGGGCTGATTGTGCTCCCTACGCAAATTAAGGAGAGAGACATCTGCAGCCGCAACATACTGGTGGTCCGAGGCAATTAAGGCAGGGGTGCAAGGCGAAGGAGGGGGGAGCGCAGGACAGAGGAAAAGACAGTCCTGCCTGCCGGTGCATAGAGATGAAGTCAGGCTCACATTACAATGAGCCGGGCTACAATAGAGGGAGCCGTCCAAGTGGAGAGGGGGGGGTGAGCGGGGGGTTGAAGATTAATGTACGGAGAAGCCGGCAACAACACTTTGTGCAGCCAAAATAAGAGGTGGGGCCTTCGGGGCTGAATTGAGCCCGAGTTATAAAGTGTGTCCTTTTCTGCTGTCTTCCCCATTCGAGGCCTGAGGTCATTTACAGAGGTGACAGCTTAGACGTGCACTGTTGTGGATTTAATGTGGAGCGTTTTCGCCCATTTTTCTCCCCACCCGTCCCCCTTCCTCTGGAGAGGTGACGTGACAAAGCGGGGTCATCCCCGGGATTAGACCCCTTTAACGTTGCCTTTATTTATCGACTGGGTGCTGAGGGGGAAATTCGGGCCGAGGGAAGAATGCCGGCGTGGTGTTTACAGGCTCATCCCTCCAGGGATATATGTGTGCAACAATGCCGTCCGCATGCAGATTTGCATAACTCGGGCACATCTAAACAGGCTCAAGTTGTTTTAAATAACTGGGGCAACTAACAGGATGCAATTGTTTTGTGGGGGAGGTTCGGTCTTCGGAGAACTAAAGACGAATCGTACTCTCATTAGCGTGCACGCATGCCGTGATCGTGAAAAATGTGCAGGTGCTCTGATACTTTTTCAAGGTCACATACGGATAGTGAACAAATTCACTTGTTTGATTGTTAAGGTGCAGTTGCATGAGAAACTCTTGATATAACATCACGCTTTAAGGCTTCTTTTAAAAAAAACGTAACAAAAAATAATAAATCAAAAATATAAAAATCTACACTTAACGACTGTTTTACAACAAAATACTATTTCAGTTTTTCCACTTCAAAATTTCACATTTAATTCAATGTGTTCCTTGCTGTTTCTTTGTAATTATTTGTGGAACTTACTAGCAACTTATGATAAAAAAATTAAATAAAATAAAAAGAGGTTGCGTCGTGCCGTATTGATCTTCTATTGGTCACATGTCTTCACGTGATACAAATTTGCAGAGTTCACCAAACTTGAACTTTGAAACACAGCAAATTGTGACACTTCTTCACATGAACTTGCATTTTTACCATAATTTCCATGCATATGAATGAAAGTGAGTGGGGTAAAAAGTGTAGTTCTTAAATTGCATTATTGTTATAGGTGCATTCGGTATTCGTTATCATCAAAGGTTTTGCCAAAAAAGAAAAGTAAAAGTAAAGGAAAGTAATAGCATTATAATAGTAGGAAAATTATGTTTAAAATCATGTAATATAATCAGTAGTCAGTACCCTAATAAAAGCAGTTTTAATTTACATCCAGGTCTTCTGCCCTATTGCGATCACATGACCAACTAAGTACTGCTTAATTTATCTCATGAATACCTTATCAGACACTTTTGCTCACAGAATTCAATCATTATTTCTGACTGCTACTATTGTTTTTCTACAATGGCACTGGTAACTGAAAACTTTTGCTTCTGCACAATGCTACATCCACTCCAGTGGGTGCCAGGATAAGTCCGACTTTTGAGTTTCTCCAAGAGTTCAACATTTTCTCAAGGGCTCAGAATTTAGTAGGGACGCTAGGGACATATCCTTACCAATATCCAGCTACTACTAAATTCTCCTTAGCAATAATTTCGATCAAACAATTAAATATGTGTTTATGTAACCACTGTTGTTGTAAATTCTGCCTTATCTGAGAAAGGTCACATACCACTGATATTACCTGAAGCTAAAGCAAACACGTTAGAAAACCGAGCGTTTTCAAGGACACACATTTAATACATGTGTGGAGTAATAACATATAAGGTAGCCAAAGTGTTTAAAACAAATGTGCATAGTTCAGCTGAATGATCATTTTTACCCTCTTTAACTTTATGTTGTTAAACTGAACGTACAAAGCAAACTATTAGCTGAAATATCCACTAAATAAATAAATAAAATAAGAGTGTGTGGTTTATCTGTCAATCAGATGCGTGTGTGAATTTTGTGTTCGTTAGTACAGCAACAGTAGGGTCCCAGGCAAGTTTTCTGTCAGAATCATTATTGCAATTCATTTTTAATATTCAAATAAAATAAGACACCCAGCGCTCTGATGCTGATGTAATGTGGTTGGTTTTACATTTTCAAAATTGTGTAATTATTGTCTGATGAATATGCTAACATAAAAAGCTCTCTTTATGAATTATGAGTATGTTGGCTGCCATTATAAATGTAGCCTATGTTGGCTAAAACAGCAATATATATAGGCTAATACAGATTGGGATTAGACTGGATGCTTTCAACTTATTTCCTGTTGAACTGTCACCAACTGAATTGGACTGAAACCAGACTGGCGCCGATGACGATGGCGGCCTCCGTGGCGTGCTCTGCAGTTGTTTTTGTGTTTTTGTTAGTTTGTCCTGTCTTTAGTTATATCCCTGAAATCAGTTTCACCAGAGACGAATTGCTGGACATTCGGCACTACTCATCACCGGTTTTCGACTATTCTGATGTTTTGCTGGACATAGTAGTTGGCGGAGCAGCTGCGCTGATCAAGCGCTTCAGGACACGCAGATGGGGGAAGCGAGCCGGCGCCCTCGTGAAGCTCAGGCAGCGCGGATTTCGAACGCCGTTGCCTAGCATCCATCTGGCGACCCTCCGCTCTCTACCCAACAAAACGGACAAGCTCCTTCTGCTCTCCCGGACAAATAAGGATTTCTCCACTGCTCTTCTCCCTGTACACCAACGACTGCACATCTAAAGACCCCTCTGTCAAGCTCCTGAAGTTTGCAGACGACACCACACTCATCGGTCTCATTCAGGACGGTGACGAGTCTGCTTACAGACAGGAGGTTAAAGAGCTGGCTGTCTGGTGCAGTCTGAACAATCTGGAACTCAACATGCTCAAAACAGTGGATATGATCGGGGACTTCAGGAGAAACCCCCCTGCTCTCATCCCACTCACCATCATGGACAGCACTGTGACTGCAGTGGAGTCATTCAGGTTCCTGGGCACCACAATCTCTCAGGACATGAAGTGGGACACTCACATAGACTCCATTGTTAAAAAGGACCAGCAGAGGTTGTACTTCCTTTGCCAGCTGAGGAAATTCAACCTGCCACAGGAGCTGCTGAAACAGTTCTACTCAGACGTCATCGAGTCTGTTCTGTGCACTTCAATAACTGTCTGGTTTGGTTCAGCTACAAAATCAGACATCAGAAGAC
>NW_015552562.1:508592-508899 GCF_001515605.1 Sinocyclocheilus anshuiensis
AAGATTGCCATTAGGAAAAAATTATAGATTACAAATGAGGCCCAGCAGAGGTTTTACTTCCTTCGCCAGCTGAGGAAGTTCAACCTGTCACAGGAGCTGCTGAAACAGTTCTACTCCGCCATCATCGAATTTGTCCTCTGCACTTCTATAACTGTCTGGTTCAGCTCAGCTACCAAATCTGACCTCAGAAGACTACAGAGGGTAGTTCAAACTGCTGAGCGAATCACTGGTACAATCCTTCCTTTCTCTCCAAGAACTGTACTCATCCAGAGTGAGCAAAAGGGCTGGCAAAATTCCTCTGGACACC
>NW_015552562.1:509186-510880 GCF_001515605.1 Sinocyclocheilus anshuiensis
CTGCACATACAATTGTCAATTTATATATTGTTATTCCTTATTTACTTATTCTATTTTTTATTTTTTATTCTTATTTTATTATCTGTGTTTTTGTTCTGTCGCTGTCATTTTGTTGCACTGCGGAAGCTTCTGTCATGAAAACAAATTCCTCATATGTGAAAACATACCTGGCAATAAAGCTCATTCTGATTCTCTTCTTCTGAAAAGCTTGAATAACCATCATTCAAGTATCTGTCAGACAAAACCAAGACACCTTTGTTATATTGTCACGTTACAGACATGAATGATCCATCTGCAGATGGCAGGGAGGCAGAGCCTCAGAGTGCTGCTGCTGACTCTGCTGAGACTGATGATGCTGCTGCTGCTGTCCCAAAGCCACCTAGAAGTATGTAAAAATTGAAATCGCATCATATGACCCCTTTAAAACATAGTAAATTAAAGGGGACATCTAATGCCCATTTTCCACAAGTTGGTATGATTCTTTAGGGTCTTAATGAAAAGTCTATAACATACTTTGGTTAAAATGTCTCAATGGTAGTGTAAAACAACACCCTTTTCACCTTGTCAAAAACAGAAAGAAAGAAAAAAGCATTGGGTGGATTTTTATCATCATATGGTGGTTGTGTACACACGCTGCCAACACACATTTAAGTTCAAACACCACTTAGTGAAAAGTGAATTTTGCATCCGATGTCCCCTTTAAGCTACAAACTCGATCATAATGCACAATGTTTCCATCTAACATGCATTTTGAGGTGCAGCTTGTCATATTAATGGAGTGTTTTCACTAGTTAGCTGTAAACTGGTTACATCACCTGAATATGTTTGTAGATTTGTGTTGGATTTTCGCCATGGAAAGCAGTTATCTTCGGAATGGAAATATGAATATTTTATTTGTAAACATAACTTTTTTCGCTTATTTCAGTTAATGTCGTAAAACTAGTGAGCTAAGCCAGTAGTACTGACAGTGTCGTGTAAACATGGCTGAAAACGCAAAAAGCAGAGGAACAGACAAAGGATTCCATTGAGTGAGTCATTTACGCTGGAACCCCTCCGATTAATTCAAACTTAAACTCGATTCACTAGAGAAAACATAAAACAGAAGAGCCTTTCATTTTCGAGTTTTGATTTTAAAAAGCACTTAGTGATAGGTCAAAGCTTTTCGAAACTCAGAATCAGATAAACTAGTGATGTCCGGTTCGCGAACGAATCGTTCGATTTAACCGGTTCTTCTTAGTGAACCGGTTGAACCAGTTCACCAAATCGGACTGAATCGTTGAAAAGTGTAAGCATTAATCCACAAATTACTTAAGTTATTCACTTTTTAAACGTGGCTGACGCTCCCTCTGATTCGAAATAAACCAATATCCCGGAGTAATTAATTTACTCAAACAGTACACTGACTGAACTGCTGTGAAGAGATGAACACGAGCAGAGCAGCATCTGTGCAGCAAGCCGGATAATGAACGTACACGCCCACTGCTGGAGCGGTTCTTGTTCTCGAGTCAAGAACCGGTTGCATCGGTTTTCGGATCACCAATACACTGAACCGAGAACCATTTCTTTCGGACACGTCCGATTTGAGAACCGATGAGCTGATGATACTGCGCATGCATGTTATTTTTCAAGAGGATGAAAAGCATGTTATCCAAGTATTTTGTTAAACATCAGAAAGTGTGATAATATAAATATAT
>NW_015552562.1:511889-517626 GCF_001515605.1 Sinocyclocheilus anshuiensis
GGTTTTCGGATCACCAGTACACTGAACCGAGAACCGTTTCTTTCGGACACGTCCGATTTGAGAACCGATGAGCTGATGATACTGCGCATGCGTGATTCAGTGTGAAGCTACCGAACAGTAGCGAACAGTAACTACTATGACTGACACACACAGCACGTATGAAGCGAACTGGTTCTTTTGGACAACTGATTCTGTGCTAATGCTATGAGCGCGGGTAAACCGAAGACTTGAATGAAGGGCAATCTGGCGAAACGTACGTTTATTTAATAACAAATAAATCGCAATGGATTATGTATAGTAAGTGGATTATGGTTTCTGCGCTGATGACAACTAATTTATTTACTTTATATCTTCAAGACTTAAATCCTCGTATGCACATCACTGCCTGTTACTGTATTTGGGTGCTTAGCTGCAAAACTTAATTGTAAACTTTTCAGATCATGATTATGATGTTTTAACTGACTGAAGTTATGATTACTGACTTTATATATTTGAATGTGTATTTTCATCCAGGCCTGGGACGATAGACTTGATATCATTACGTCATCGCGAATGACGTCATTACATTAGGGCGTAAAAGAACCGATGAACCGGTTTTTTTAACCGGTTCATTGAAACGAACTGTCCGAAAGAACCGGTTCGCGGAAAAGAACCGGACTTCCCATCACTAAGATAAACCATTGTCGCAAAATGATTCACTGTTTCGAAGCGCTCCAATCGGATCGCCAATCATTTGAATCAGATCAGAACTTCGGAGTGCAGATCACGAATCATTTGAATTAGATCGGAGCTGCGCGGATTGCGAATCATTTGATTCAGGTTGGAACTTCGGAGCGGGTTCACGAATCTTTTGAATTACATTGGGATGTCGCGGATTGCGAATCATTTGATTAGAACAGAACTTCGGTGCGGGTACACAAATCTTTTGATTCAGATTGGAACTTTGAAGCGTGTTCTTGTTGAATCAGATCGGGATTTCGAAGCGCAGATCACAAATCTTTTGATTCATATTAGAACATCAGAGAGCATATCGCGAATCATTTAGATCGGAACTTTGGAATGGGTTCGTGAATCTTTTGATTTAGATCAGAACTTCAGGTTCGCGAATCATTTCGCAAATTGAATGATTCGCTTTCTGCGCTCCGAAGTCCGAAGGTTTAAGGTTAAAAAAACACATTATTTTCCACATACTGTACATTATTGTTTCTCCTTTACAAAGCTCATTGGTCTGAAAAGGGAGGTGTGCTCTAATTGGCCAGCTATCCGGTGCGTTGTGATTGGCCGAATACCTCAAGCGTGTGACGGAAATGTTATACCCCTTACCATACTGTGATGGCATGTCCCGGCCGAAGCGACGAGACAAAAACATTAAAACCCATTATAAACGAGGCATTTGTTGCATCCAGTGGGGACATAATTACGGATTATAATGACTTATACTGTCTTTTTACGCGTTGCGTTGCATCGCACCACGTAAACATAAAACCATGTCTGCATTTGTGATCGGAGAAATGACAAACAACAAGCGCTACTCTACACTGCTCAAAACTCGCGTTTGAATCGTCAGTGGCAAATTCTTTAAATTAAAACGTATTTACAGTCTATGAGTCAGAACAGCCGGCATTGTAATCTACTCTACCAGGATCAGGAAACAGTCCTCCATAAAATGTGCTGCACACATCTGAATATTTGGGTTGAACTGTTCTTCTAGTCATTTCCTCTTTTGGAAGGCCAAACAAAGTAATTTCGCTTTCACAACGAAAGCTAACTTTTATAAAGAATATCTCTTTGGATTTGAGTCTTTAGTCTTTGCAATTTTACAGATCTTCTTTATGCACCAAGAGCTTGTAACACTCCAAAGACAAAGGAAAAATTTAAATTGTATCATATGACCCCTTTAAGGACACAGGATGAATATAGAGATGCAGTTTTTACTGCTTTAGGATTAACATAACTTTGAATAGTTTCCATATACTTGTCTAGATCAACTTTGAATAAAGAGAGATTTAGAGCCAGATTTTTGTTTATGTCTGTGAAATTTAGCTAGCAGGAAACAAATTAATTATATATTAGTTATATTTTGCTATATTCTCTTTCGAGTAGTCAAACAATCCAAAGAAAACATCTTTAAAACTGCTGCTGTAATGTTGTTGGTTTTGCATAATCAAAATTGTGTCATTATTGTTGTCTGCTGTTATTTCCCCACCAATGTCAAAATCATACCTATGCCCTAGGATTTTCTAATACATTGTTAAAATCCAAAGTTGTGTCTGTTAATATTATTTAATGGACCTGGCATAAAATTAACCAACAATTAACAGTTAACAAAGATAAAGTATAAATACTGTAAGAAATGTAATGCTCATTGTAATGCATTAATTAAACTGAACTAAGGGGACCTTATTGTAAAGTGTTACCATAATTAAACATTTCAAAACAGAAGCATTTTCACTAGAGCTCTCAGACTTATGGACCCCATTGTATTTTGTTGCTATGATCACTGTCACCCAAAATCAGTCCGACTGTACTCCAGGGTCATATTAAACGAGTGTTAAGGGTTTGGTTTGTGACCATCCGATTCAAATCCTAATTGCCAGGCCAAAGGACAACTATAATGGCGGTTATCCGAGAGGCTCCCTTGTCTTTGATGAAATGCTACGCAGATAAAAGTCCCAATTACACCCAATTGTCCTGGGGCTCGGAAACAGGGAGCACGTCCTCGAGACTGAAACGAGATCCTGTTCTGCGGTAAGCCTGTGGTTTCTTCACCTTTTTGTAGCTTCTATCTCTCCACTGGGTCAGACACCCCGAGTGCGAGGCTTACTCCAAAAACACTGTTAAATGGGTGTAGAGTCCCCCTTCAGATTCACACTGAAGGAGTCTGCTTTCAAAGACACACTAGAGAATCCTTTTGAAGAGCGAGCGGCCCAAGGTTACTCATCCATGGACTCAATGAATCCTTTCAGAGTGGGGTACTCATACACAGACAGACTCAACAAAAAGTGTTTGCTCACAAAAGGGTGCCCAGTGCAAGAAGACCGAGCCATGTCATCACTCCACAACTGTCCATCATCTCAACATTTGCTTTCAAAGAGAAAGAAACACTTGAAAAATTTGAGACTAGTCGAGCATTCGAACGGTTTGACTTCATTGCATCCAGATATAGAGATATTACCATGATTTCTCAGTCACGTGAACATTAGATTGACAATCTTGACAACAAATCCTCATATAATCTGCTTTTTTTGTACAGAAGGAAGTACAGAAGTGACACGTTGGAACAAAGGCTCACTAAGGATCTTCTAGACTCCAACATTGTTCGGCTTGTGGCCCGAGCAGCTTGCATACAACTTCATGATTTAGAGCTTTTTTTGTCCTCTTGTACTCGATGAAGGACTAAAACCCTGAGGATATTTTTCCTCCTGCTTTTGGAGGAGCTGATGTTTCTTATAATTGTTCACTGAAGTGAATCAGCCACCACAAAACACTGCAGCACATTGAGACCACTAGCAGAGGGCACAGGGAAGGTGACGAATTGGCAGTGAGAATGAACTTAATCCCCTAAGCTCTTGTTGGGGCTTGTCTTTGCTGTCCCTTCTTCCCTAGAAAAGACCCCGAACGTACAAAGCAACTCAAACAAGAGTTCCCACTCTGAGCCTACTGAAAGCTCACTGAGAAAAAAAAAAGCTCCTGGTACATATCTGTGTGTTCTGCCAACTGTGTGGGGAATGAGCTTGCAGCTGCATTTTTTTCTGTCAGATTTGGAAGTGGCAACATTAGAAAATCAACGCTGGAAAAACCAGTCAAAACTTAACATGCATAATATGTAAATGCGTCCACAAACACAACACAAAACAGCTCCAGGAATAAAAAATAAATAAATAAAATTAAGATTTTTTTTCTTCAACAGGTGAAAGAGGTAGCCTTCAGATGAAACAATAACTGTTGATTATCAACCTCAAAAGATTTACCATCTTTGGGACATGTTTAAATATAGTTAAGAACCCTGATTTGTGTGATTTTGTTCCTTTATAACAATAACAGTAAAATATACATCAATGTAGACATATAAAAAATAAATATTTGTACAGATTTATAAAATAAAATAAAATAAAATAATGGTTAACAGGATTGCAAATGTAGCATAAATTAAGCTCACTCAATAGTGGTTAGCTAGTTTGGGACCAAATGTTGGTCTGTAGTTACTGATAAAATAAGGGTCACACTTTATTTTAAGGTCCAATTCTCACTATTAACTATGACTTTTGCCTCAATATCTAATTTGCTGCTTATTAATGCTTAGTAGGGTAGTTGTTAAGTTCAGGATTAAAGTCGGCATGAAATGGAAGTAGCGATGGACCCTTTTCCCAAGACTGTGATGACGCGTTTAATGGTCATCAGCATTGTAAATCCTCGAAAGTTTTTCATATTTGTATTTGTTTTTTAAATGTATGTACATTTATAACACTATTCTTTGTATTATATCATCTTTGCATCAAATTACAAAAAAAAACAGTTAACGCTAATGCGAGGGTGTTTCTAATGCAGAGTCTATGGGAGGGACGGTAAATTTGACATCGTTCTCTCTTCTGACTGCCGTTATCAGTCTCTCTCAATTTTTGAGGTTTTCTTTTGCTATTTGAGCAAATGGGAATGCAAAAAATATATTTGTGGTACTCTCCCATTCACTGCTCTTCAAGTTAACCCAACTATGACGACTTCCGCTGCTGAGAAACCCGGAAATGTGAAAAGGGTCCATTGTCTTTTTTTCTCTACTGTGACATCTATCCGAGTGAAACGGCATCTGAAATGAGAGGGCGGGACTTGATTTCATCCCTCGAGAATTGATTGGATCATTGGAAGTTGGGGCGATGCTAACAAAATGGAGGCAGATCTGAATGCCAGTTTGCAGTTAGTTGTGGAGGGATTTCTCTCCACTGGATTCACCGCCGACACCCCAGCATGAAGAAATGTTTTATTTATTGAGGATGACGATGACGAGGACGATCAAAGGCACAAAACATGTCTAACAGCGCGTATGTGCGCGCAAGAGAGAGAGAGAGACTGCCTGAATGACTGAGCGCGTCCTCCATCAGGTTAAGTCATATTCTTAAAAAAAAAAAGTTTGCGATGTCCTAAGAGTAATGTTGTCGTAATATCCTAATATCCTTTCGATTTTTAAGGGTAGTGTACTCCCCATGGCTCACGTCAGAACTGGCCAATGCATTGATTTCTATAAAGTGAAGCATCTACAGCTTTTCCCCCGTTTATCCCAGCGTTTACCCCTCACATCACTAGCTCCGCCCTTGCGCCATAGCTCGTGACCGGAAGAGAAGATGAGTCGTTTTGAGGGGGAGGGGAGGTTAACGTTTTTGATTAAAGACAATGAGGGCACATGAATTTAAAAAAAATTATGAAGTGCACGGATAAATTATTTATAATAAACACTACAGTATTCCATTAAAAAATAAGAATTTTCCATTTTGATTTCATGCCGCCTTTAAGGGATCTACAATATGGTCATGCAGAATAATGCATTAACGGGGTCATCGGATGCCCATTTTCCACAAGTTGATATGATTCTTAAGGGTCTTAATGAAAAGTCTGTTACATAGTTTGGTTAAAGGGGTCATATGATGTTGCTAAAAAGAACATTATTTTGTGTATTTGGTGTAATAAAATGTGTTTATGCGGTTTAAGGTTCAAAAAACACATTATTTTCCACATACTGTACATT
>NW_015552562.1:517895-555227 GCF_001515605.1 Sinocyclocheilus anshuiensis
ACCGTCAAAAACAGCTCTTTTCAGAGCAAGCCGTTTTGTAGCATTTTCGTTTAAATGTTACTGAGCTCTGCTGACCCCGCCCCTCTCTTCCGAGCCAGCTCTCTGAGGGACTGTTTACTTTAGCCGCATTCATCGTTAAACTTGCTAATTAGCACATTATTAGTGAAGGCGATTTTCAAAGATTCATTAAAAAACCTTACTCACTTCTTCTGTAGGTGAAACTGGATCACGAATGATTCGCGCGAACATAGACGCATTAATGTAGATCGGGGGGTGCATTCCCTTCAAAAACAAATGTAATCCACTGCGTCTTCAGCGGCTCAGATGTCGGGAGTAAATGACAACTGCTATGTGCATGTAGCATCCTATGACCCCTTTAATATGTGCTTTATACTGTAAGTACTAACAAACAGGCAATATGCTATAATATGCATGCTAGTTAATAATGAGAATTGGTCCTTAAAATAAAATGTTACCAAAATGAATTACTGCAATAATTTAGTAAAACATACCTAATAATTCTTGTAACAAATACATGGGATTTCTGCTTCTAATGCTAAAAAAAAAAAAAAAAAATCAGAGATCATGGAAAGTGCCTGATATTGACAAATCTCAAGCATTTGATTTATAGAGGAACATTCAAATATCACAAAGATTGTATTTTCCATGAAATTGGTAACATTTAATTGTTAGTATTCTCATAAAAGAGTTCAGTGTCTCACAACTTCATGAAAACCCAGCTTCAGCTTTTAGTTATGCAGGAAAATGACCTTCAGAACCTTTTTCATAAGTCTCAGCCATTTACCAAATACATAATCGAATCCATATCATCAGACATCATGACAATAATACCTTTTTTTTCATTTACCTACAGGGAACAAATAATTGCTACAAATAAGACCGATATTTGACTGATTTGGACATTAAGAGAGAGATTATCTTAAAGGAAATGAGAGGCATCTCCATGACAAGGTTACTTCAGAGGTGTCCAATTGAAAGCATGGATGATAAGATTACTCTTAAAGTCAAATCTCCCCAGAAGACACTTTTGATTGACTGATCCTCAGCCAGACTCATAACCAAACATAATCCTGTTTTACTCAAACCACATTCTGAACTACACCCGAAGACTCAAGTCAACACCCAAAACCTATTAGTGTAGTAATTTTACCCTAAATATATTATGATACTACAACAATCTTGATATTGATGCCTCTGCATTCATTTTTACACACAGGGATTCTGTATAAACAGGTGAAAATCTCAATTAGCTAAAAACACAATAAAATTAAAAACACTTAAGCGCACATGAGCAAAATTCATCAAAATGCAAGACTTTTTATGCTGTCACTTATAAAAGTATGTGTTGCATATAAAATTATCTGATAGTGATGGAAAACATGCCATAACACTACCAAAATCCATTTTAGCATTAAATAAAATAGACAGTTCTATACAGAAGCAGTAGTGAATTCGGTACAGTTGTAATGTTTCATATCTGGATGATCTATTTATACAAAAACAAATTATACTTTATTCAATGCATAAAAATTGTTATTAAAACACAAAGAACCAAAGAATAAAAAATCAGGGATTAGAACAGATTTATTTTGTTATGAACTTTATAGATGCCTTTATTAAAAGCCTGTACAGAGGAGTGAAAATCTGCAGTGAAACGCTTTAGATTGTCAGGACATCATGTGCTGTATCTATACTGCCCTCTACTGTTACAGTCGAAACTGCTTTTATCCTTCTGATAATGCTCCTTCACTCGGTCACCAAACACTGAGAAATATGAGAATGATTCAAATAGTCTATATAAATAAATTAATAAATATAATACACTGTATACATATAAAAGATGGAGTGAAATGCACCCATACAGTAGTCATTTAATCAGTCTGCAGTCCAGGAATATCAATGTAAATGTTTTCACTGCAAATAAGACCACCGATTATGTATTACAGACTGCACATGCTTTGCTTTCCATGCATTTCTTACTGTTATACTAAACATGTAATGTTACTGAGCCAAGAAATTTATTTTTACGAAAAGGAACTGAAATGTAATTTCATCTTTAGGTACAAATAATACAACAATAACATATAACAACGATAAAAAAAAAGTGAATTTTTTTAAATGTTCAGAGGTCGTTTAGTTTTTGTGTAACAAGTCAACAAATGCACAAGCCAAAACAGATTTACCCAATTTATACAAAACAATTCTAGCACAGATTCACAGATTTTCATTTCAGTGACTGCTTTGGCACGATACTTCACGTTAATAAACGGATGGATTTAATACTGGATTCTTACAAGCCCATTTCAAACAGACACACGTGGCAATTTAATAACAGCGATTTCAAGTTCCAAAGCAAATTGCTCTTGATTGATCTAGTCTCTAAGCTCAGGTGAGGTTCTCATGCTGCTCTTCAGACTCTGGTTTCTTGCAGAACATCGTGGAGAGTTCCTGTAACAGCAGTTCCTGTTGGGGGCTGCATGATCTGTGGGACCTGTATCTACCTGGGACGTGCAGGGAGTCCTCCTGGCCCAGAGTGTCTGTTGATTCTCCAGAGGATAAGAGAGAGTGCACTGGGTTTAACCCAACCATGCGATCCAGGGAGGCGGCCTTCCTCTGTCCGAGGCTGACGGGCCGTGCTGGCACCTCCTGTGTCTCTGCGTGAGCGCTGGACAGGAAACTAGTTTCCAAAGATTTGAGCACCTGCAGACCGAAGTCGCCCACCTCCTCATACAAAGGCTCGGGGCTTTCAATGCGCTCCTCAAACGAGTCCTGCTGCACCTTCATGGGCTGAGAAGGAAAACGAAAAAGACAATTGCAAAGCATACCAGGTCAAAAAGATATCTGTTGTGGATTTCAGATTACAACACTTAATTACACGGGCTTTAAAGTCTTTAAACCAATAACACATGACAGGCCATCCATTACAGTCACTTCACCACAGTTATGAAATAGTTTTGAAAAACAAAAAGTCTGAATTTAAATTAAAACAACATTAATATTATAAGAGAACCTAATATTCAATAAATAATGATCTAGTGATAATAATCATATTAGCCTTTTATCACAAATAATGTAATTTGAACCTTGATAATAATAATAATAAATAAATAAATAATAATACAAAAAATTATTATTATTATTATATGATAACTATATTGTGCTATAATGTTAATAATAAGAAGAATAGTAATAATAGTTGTAGTATACAGTAATAATTATTATTATTGTTGTTGTTTTATGACATTAAATTTTTATGCAACTATATATAACAAGAATAATATAGTGAATATACTTTTATATGAATCTTATAATATTACACACACTTTTATTATTATGATTATGATGATTATTATTATTATTATTATTATTTTGTTGTTGTTGTATGACACTTATGTATTAATAACTATATAGTGAATAAGCAGCAACAACAATAATTTTAAATAATACCATAACTATATTGTCTTTATTATTATTATTATTAAATAATTAATTAATTTAGTTTTAATTATCTTAATTCATTATTAACTATAAATGAGTCATAATTATAGTGAATATAGTATTATGAGAACCTTATAATAATAATAATAATAATAATTGTATATACTACTAATACTATGTTATGTGTTTATTATTGTTGTTGTTGTAGTATGGCATTATAAAAAATTTGCTATAATAAAATAGTGAATAATAATGCTATTTCATTTCATTTTAAATTACATAAAAAATAAATAATAACAATAAATGTTATAAATATTGTGTTAAATAAATAAATCTCCTATTTCACAACAGCGTTGAATGTATAGCTCAACCAATCAGAGCAACCTATAATGCTATGTGTTTATAAAAAGCAAGTAAGCTTATGAGCTTGTATCCTTGCGTATCCAAAGCAAATCAGTCTCCTGAACTAAGATCATAAAAACTACATCTCATCCATACGGGTGTTAGGTTTCGAACAAACTAGTGACTATCATCTCATGAAAATACCTAATCTACTAGATATCTGATTAGATGATCTACCATTATGCTAACAAAAGAAGTATTTGTGGTTAGCGGAAGGGATTCGCTCCTCAACAATGTTCAAAACAAATTACTTCCTTTTCTGAGTTGAAACTTTTGTGTCAGTATCAGAGCAACAACATCAAGAGAATTGGTGAATACATCGAGGACAAAAGCATGAAGCCCACAGACAATTTGCTTGCGAAAGCTTTTGGGCCGGGACACACCAGAAGCTGCGGCTTTTTCCCAAAACACAAGAGGTGAAGCCAGCTCCATGCCCTCCCTCAAGGCTACAGTTGCAGAACAATGCAGTAGAAGCCTTCTTCCTCCAAATGCATCCTGTCATATCAGGAAACCCTGGTTCCCAACAGGAATGGGGGGAAGGACCGAGGAAGTCAAAGGGAATTCCTCCATTAAGTATAGGCTCTTTTGTAAAGCACACCCTTACATTTTTGAGCGTTTGTTAGACCCAGAGGTCATCTGATACTTTCCAAACCTCCTACTTTTACATTTTGACCAGCCACTGTAATCAGAGTAATTGTGACTGGTTGTGTTGAAGAAATGGCAACAAAACTTGTATGCAAAGGTGTGAAACTGAACATTAAGTTGGGTAATAGCTCACCCAAAAAAATGTGTTGAAAATGTACTCAGCCTCAGGCCATCCAAGATGTAGATGAGTTTGTTTCTTCATCAGAACGGATCTGGAGAAATGTAGCATCACATCACTTGCTCACCGACGGATCCTCTGCAGTGAATGGGTGCCGTCAGAATGAGAGTCCAAACAGCTGATAAAAACACCACAATAATCCACAAGTAATCCACACCACTCCAGTCCATCAGTTAATGTCTTCTAATAAACAAATCCATAAATAAAGTTTTTTAACATCGAACCATCACTTCTGTCCAAAATACCAGTCCATAATCCATAATAACGCTTCATCCAGTGAAAAAGTCCATCCCCTGTTGTCCTCTCACATCAAAATCCACCTAAATATTTGTATAGATCTGTTTTGGCATGCTTTCATTAATAAATGGTGCTTGATCTGTGCATATTTCCCGCCTGATTCAGACAAGACAACGTTTTCATTGGAGAACGCAATATTATGGATATAAGACTAGTAATGATATGAAGTTAAAAATGTTATTACAAACACGCAGCTTTTCCCTTCAAAATATGTTAATTGATTGACTGGAGTGGTGTGGATTATTGTGATGTTTTTATCAGCTGTTTGGACTCTCATTCTGATGGCACCCATTCACTGCAGAGGATCCATTGGTGAGCAAGTGATGTAATGCTACATTTCTCCAAATCTGTTCTGATGGGGGGGAGGGGGCTTGAAGTATTGACTCGGAGAGGAGGGGGGCCTTGGAGTAAAAAAGCTTGAGAACCACTGTTTTAAAGTAATTCTTATATAAAATGCATTGGATTAATCTGCAGCTAAAAAGAAATACTTACAAAGAACATTGAGAGAGCCCTTCTTGTGTGGAGCTTTCTCTGCAAAAATACACAGACAACAAGTTAAATCTCAAAGCAAAGACCAAGTGAGCATTACATGCACTGAACCACTAGAGGACGCCATAGTGTTGTACCAGAGTCTGATTGGCGGAGAGCATGGTGGAGTTGGTATTGCTCTCCTCTCCTCTGATGGGCACAAGCGGCATGGTGCCAAACTTCTGCTTGGAAATGTCAGAGGAAGAGTGCCGTCTCATCACAGGTGGACGCAAATCATCATTCTGAGGGAGGGACGTTAATGTTAAGCTACAGCTCTGAAATGTCAATAAATTTGTTCAATTTAAAACATGCTGTACCTGTGCTTTTAGTAAATTAGTCATCCAGTCCCATAGTTCAGTCTCACAGGAACAGCTGAGGTACCTGTGCAGTCAAAGAGAGTGATTACTGTTCACTATGTAGCTATAAATAGACACTTTCTATAAAGCTTGTATAAAGCATTGTAAAGAAATGTAAAATGCTTTTAAATGTATTCATACTCATGTCCTATAATACGCATTACTGTCGCATAATTATTTACTTTTTCAAGGTACCTTTAAAGAGTGTAATGCATAATAACACTCACATATAACATGTTATAAGAAACTGACATGTATATATACATACATATAAAGGGGTAATAAATATATATATTGGGGCTGCAAGATTTTGTTTTAGAAAAGTCTCTTATGAAGTCTCTTAATTTCTGTTCTATTCCATGTACACATATAAATATAACACATATAAATACCACTTACAATTGCTGTTTATCCAGCATCACTGTTAATCCCCATCTGCAAGTAAACACACTTGTTATTTTAAGTTATATCAAGTTCACTGATGTAAAGAAGCTTACTGTGGAACGTGCATCTCACTTTGTTGGTGGTTTTAACTTCTTTCTGATCCCCATGTAAATCTTCAAGGTTTTCAGTTGCCACTCTTTCTCAGGTTTGTTGCTCTGTGATGCAGAAAAGCTGCTTTTAGTTTTTCCTTTCAGTTCAGTGTCGTCTTATTTACACAGAATCCTCTAACGTGCTGTAATGTAGAAGGTGATGATGAACAGTATACATACTTTTTTGTCCTTCAGGAGTAATCTGTGGTCTTTAATTTGGAAAGATCGCTCCTGGAATTTGTTTCCTTGCAAGAGCTTGGGCGGCTCTTCCCGACACTTCAGCACTCCAGACTTCACTATCTCACTCTTATAGGCTGCAGCCCACAACACACAGATACAACAGACACAAGGTCAACAAGCAACAACTGCAGCTGTATCATTTTGTACAATTTTGTAATAAAGTATACAGTTTTTGTTTTGCGTGTGACAAAAATGGTTTTAGAGTTGTATAGTAATAGATGTGTAGTAATAAATCAATGTGACACTGTATGTTTTTTCTCATTCTTGTATACTCTACTGTTCACAAGTTTGGAGTTTTGTTTTTTTTTTGTACAAATTAACAGAAGGTGATGGTAAAGACATTTAAAATGTTTCAAATAAATGCTGTTCTTTTGAATTATTCATCAAATAATCCTGAGGGGAAAAAAATCCTGTTTTCAACATTGATAATCAAATGTTTCTTGAGCAGCAAATCAGTGTATTAGAATGATTTCTGGAGGAAGACTGGATTAATGATGCTGAAAATTCAGCTTTGATCACACGAATAAATTACATTTTAAAATACATTCAAATAGAAAAAAATTGTTTAAAAAAAATTCATAATATTTCACAATATTACTGTATTTTTGAACTTGAGCATAAAACATCCTTCTTTAAAAAACAAACACAAAAATCTAACTTTTGAACAGTACTGTAATTTTATGCATTTTATCACCTCAGGTTAGTGCAGAGTAGGGTTGTGACGGTGAGTACATTTTCCCACCGGTTAATCGACGTGAGACAACACCGGTAATACCGGTATCACCGTGGGGTGGGGGCATTCCCTCTTTTCTGGCTTTCCTTCGCTATTAAATAGTTTGTAAAAGCGGCGTGTGCATTTTACTTTCACTTTCAAATAGCGGCAATTCGGCGTAAAGCAATTTGCAGTGTCTGAGTAACTTCAGTAGTAACTGAAGTGAAATTGTGTTTGAATTAATTCGTTTGCGTTTTGTCTTTACCAAGCTCTCCTTCCTCGATGGCCTCAAAGGTCATCCACACGTCTTTTTCCCCTGCAGGAATATTTCTCATATACAGCACCTGATTGGTCAGCTCCTCAGCACACATTGTGGGAGACACCTGTGAGAAAGCCACACCAGAAGTTTGCATTAATGGTCTGAATCTGCCACCGTGTGGTAATGCTGTGCAACAGCAGCTCTCCGTCAAACATAAAAACGTGAAATACAGTTGGAGTTGTGTTTTTTTTTTCCACAATATTATTTCATGTATGTTAGCTTTGAGGCCATCTAAATGCTTGTGTACTAAAGGTTGACAAAAACATTAAGCAGATATACACACTTAAAATATATTGCTTTCCCCTTCCAGGACAACGGACAACAATATTGTTGACATCATATATATCTCATTATTATCATTTTTAAATATGATCTACTTACTTTCAGAGTGACGCAGCAGTCTGGTATCTTTTCTTCTAGATAAACTTCAATAATCAAGTCCCCTGCCTGTGAGAGCTGCAATAAACACAAAAAAAATATTAAAATATAATTTAAAATATAATACTATTAATTAATTAATCTACCTGTGTGTCTCTCCAAGTGGTTATCAAACTGATTTCCAGTTCAATCTGAGTTTGATGTTCTTCATCAATCTGATCAAACACAAAAATGTTTCAAAAGCATCAAAATGATTCACATTTACATAAAACTGCATTCCACGAAAAACTATACAATGGTACTCCCATGTTTTTTGTATTTTTTGTACCATTGTAGTATCATAGTATTCAATGATTTGCATGGTATTCAGAATGAAATAAGTTGCATAGTACATGGTATCTCCAAGTACTGTACTATCGTATCATCACCTGATATTATAACTTCACCACGGTGCCACCTCAGCACGGTTTTTGCTCTAATATCATGTTACGAAGTTATTCACTTACATCAAATATATACAGGAAGTTATCGATGAGGTCTTCTATGATTTTGACCTCATGTTCCCCTTTCCCATCAGTCTGAAACAGGCTGGGAGCGAACAGCAGGGACAGGTTCTTAGTGCACATCTGATTGAGATCAGCACACTTCTGCACCCTAAGAGAGAGGAAGACAAAGCCATGTGAGAGCTGCTATAAATGAACAAAGACCAGACTTGGCTGAATCAGAATCAGAATGAAGACTCACCTGTAGAGATGACTGATGAGAGCTGCTAAAGTCGTTCTGTTGACCCGAGGTAACCCTCGAATCAGCTCTTTGTATCGGTCCAAACGCTGTGGCTTTTGAGGTATCTCTGCATATAGTATGAGAAATCACTGAGACAACTCAAACTAGCCAAACTCCAGTATGTTTGTTGTCAGTTAAAGCATCCTTGCTAAATAAAAGTATTCATTTCTATAATTTCTTTCCCAGAAAAAATTATACTGACTTTTTGAATGGAATAGTGTATAATGTAACAAAAGCTTTTTATTTCAGATAAATGCTGATCTTTGGATCTTTCTATTCATCAAAGAATCCTGAAAAAAAACGGTTTTAAATATTGATGATGATAATAATAATAATAATAATAAATGTTTCTTGAACAGCAAATCAGCATATTATAATGGTTTCTGAAGGATCATGTGAGACTGAAGACTAGAGTAGTGATGATGAAAATTTAGCTTTACCGTCACAGGAATAAATTACATTTTAAAATATATTCATACAGAAAACAGTTATTTTAAATTCTTATAATATGAATGTATTATAATTTACATGCCGTAAGCATGCCACAGATGCATCTAATAGACATTATGCAGGAAATAACCCACAATATTTCATTAAACTGCATATAAACATTCAAAGAAAGTGTACTGTACTAACTGGCAGCTTCCCTCCAGAAGGGGTGGAGATCAGCCATGAATATGGGATCATCAATCTCCCGAAAGAACCTTTTCAGTACATCGGTCACGTCCTCTATGAAGTTATCTCCAATGCGGAGTTTCACATTGCGGGCGTCCTTACGAAACTCCTCCATCAAAAGCTTGATTCTGGACTTCGCACCGTTTTTCCTGTATATCCCCTCATGGCCCAGACCTGTGTAAGAGAGATTCAATCATTCGGACTGCAGTGGTAATGTTATAGATTTAGGCAGGGCGGACTGTCTTCAGTACAAAGCACAGGGATTTGAGAAGTCTGTGTTCTCACCATACTGAGTTATAAAGGCAATGCAGCTGTCAATGATGATGGGGATGTCATTTCTGCTGAGCTGCTGGTCTTTCAGGGTGTTCCCTTTCCCTCCTGCTGCCTTCTGAATGTCTGTGTACCACAGGGAGAAATCGGTCCTGCCCATGCCCTGCAGATACAGAGTCCTGCAGACAGAGTCATTATATTTTGATGAAAGATTAATGGGACTGGATTAATGGATGCAATCGTTTGCAATAAGGACTGGGAGATGTATTTAAGAAATAGTTCACCCAAAAATGAATATTTGCTGAAAATGTATTCACCCCCAGGCCAAGACATAGATGTTAGTTTCTTCTTCTGAGAAATGTAGCATTCCATCACTTGCTCACCAATGGATCCTCTGCAGTGAATGGGTGCCATCAGAATGAGAGTCCAAACAGCTCATAAAAACATCACAATAATCCACACCACTCCAGTCCATCAGTTAATGTCTTGAGTAGTGAAAAGCTGCATGTTTGTAAGAAACAAATCCATTATTAAGGTGTTTTAACTTTACACTGTTACTTCTGGTCAAAATATGAGTCCATAATAATGCTTCATTCCAGTGAAAAAGTCCATCCCCTGTTGTCCTCTCGCATCAAAATGCACTGCCATATTTGTTTAGAATTGTTTTAGACCGTTTTCACTTGTAAATGGTGCTTCATCTGTGCATATTTCTCTCCTGATTCAGAGGACACAACTTTTTCAGTGTAGAAAAAATTACCATGGATAGAGGACTCATATTTTAGCGAAACAACAGTTTGAAGTTAAAAACATCTTGATGGATTTGTTTCATACAAACATGCAGCTTTTCACTTCACAAGATGTTAACTGATGGACTGGAGTGGTGTGGATTACTTGTGATGTTTTTATCAGCTGTTTGGACTCTCATTCTGACGGCACCCATTCACTGCAGAGGATCCATTGGTGAGCAATTGATGTAATGCTACATTTCTCCAAATCTGTTCTGATGAAGAAACAAACTCATCTACATCTTGAATGGCCTGAGGTTGAGTCCATATTTAGCTCATTTAAATGTTTGGGTGAACTATTCCTTTAAGTAGAGTTTTAATTTTGGCTTAAACATGTGCATTTATAGAAGTCAAAGACCCACCTTCCTTTCTCAACAAGAACCAGGATGTCCTTCTTCTCATGGTTCTCTGTTTCGGATGCAATGCCTTGATTTTTAACCCAAGACAAAGACTGGTAAGTACATAGCTCATTTATTAATCCTGAGGGTAAATTTAGCAGCACTATTTTCACTGAAATATCAGTTTCACAGTGATTGAGCTAACAGACTCACTGAGCTCCTGAAGGCGTTTCAGGTTTATAATATCCTCTGCGGCTCCATCATTTCCAGGGCATATGAACAGGTTGGACTTCTGCAGAACAAAGAAGCCTTCTTTCCACTGCTGCGGGTCTAGCATGGCCTTGTAGCGCAGTACGCCCACTCGCTCGAACTCTCGCGCCAGCAGGCAGTGACAGCTGAGAGGGGTGGTGGACTGCCAGAGATTAAAACCGAGGTGAGATCTAATGCACTGATGTGACAAGCTACATAGAGCAGAGCTTGACTGATTAATATTTACCTTCCCTATTGCTCGTGCCCAACTGTGCAATGCATCTGAAGTCTCCAAGCCAAACTGGATCAGTTTATCAGATGTTAGGTAAAGTTCAAAAGTGTATCGAAATCTGAAAGGAACAACAAAGAATCATATTGTTATAATGTAAGGATTAAGATACTATGACATCTCTAAATCTGATTATGTCCTGAAGGATGTTGTGTTATGCAGTGGCACCCACTTGTCAATAAAGCCGCTGTTGTTGCTGGAGTCTGGCCTGCTAACTCCTAAACAGATGATGTCTTTAACATCGATCTTCAGACTGGGCTCATGACATCTGTCGGACTCATAGAAGAGAATAGACTTCTCCACCGAACACCAGTACTTTTGAAAATCTGCTGAATAAATAAAATCAAAAAGGTAATAAAAAAAAACAATTATTTTTTTCTGTATGTGTCATATCAGATGTCAAATATAAAGTCCAAGACCACTGATGTTTTGAAGTGAGTAGTAATCAGATGGTCATCATGATTTACACTCGTTTTAAAGTACCATTTTAAAGTGTTCCTCTGCGCACCAAGGCTGCATTTACTTGATAAATATACAGTAAAAATAGTAATATTACAGTAAAAATAGTAATATAGTGAAATGTTATTACAATTTAAAATAACTACTTTGTATTTAAATTTATTCCTGTGATGCAGTTGAATTTTCAGCGTCATTACTCCAGTCGTCAGTGTCACATGATCCTTCAGAAATCATTCTAATATGCTGATTTACTGCTCAAGAAACATTTATTATTATCAATGTTGAAAACAGTTTTGCTGCTTAATATTTTTGTGGAAACCATAATACATTTTTCAGGATTATTTGATGAATATAAAGTCTAAAGGACAGCATTTATGTGAAATAGAAATATTTCGTAACATTATAAAAGTTTTTACTGTCACCTTTGATAAACTGAATGCATCTTTGTTTAATTAAATATTAATTTTGTTGAAAAAAATCTTACTGAGCCCAAACTTTTGATGCAATCATTTTAACTTTGTAATGATTTTTTTTTTTTTTCATTTAATCCTATTTTATTTAATACTTACACAATCAGATGAGCAGTGCTGGGGAAAGTAACTGTGTTACTTTTTAAGGAAAGTAATGTAATGTATTATGTTACTTTTGCATTACTTTTTGTCACCTGGGCTGGGCTTGGATATTTGTTTTTCATTTTTAAGTTTAATTTTAAGCAACCGTAAAGGCCCTTTTACACCAAAAGTGAAATAAATAAGCCTCAGACTGAAAGAAGTGTCTCTGCACCTCACTCCTAATTTCTCTCAACATGGGGACAGGAGAAATGTCAGTGAATAAATGGGAAAACAAGTAAGTTGTTAATTTAATTTATTTGATTTTATTTAAAAGTAATGCATTACTTTACTAGTTACTTGAAAAAAAGTAATCTGATTACGTAACTTGTGTTATTTGTAATGCATTACCCCCAACATTGATGATGAGTATGAAGTAGTTAGATGGTACTGAATAGCTTTGTTTTTACTGAAGAGGTACAGCCTGCTTGTTTATGGCACATAGTCG
Organism: Sinocyclocheilus anshuiensis; assembly: GCF_001515605.1. Classification (NCBI taxonomy): domain Eukaryota; kingdom Metazoa; phylum Chordata; class Actinopteri; order Cypriniformes; family Cyprinidae; genus Sinocyclocheilus; species Sinocyclocheilus anshuiensis. The sequence continues at coordinate 530,847 of NW_015552562.1, forward strand.
CCTACCGTCTCTGGTTCTGCGGGATAATGTCCCTTTGTTCAAGGAGCTTGACTTGTAGAGGTAGCCGGAGTACAGGATGGGCTGCATGATCTCATCATAGACACAGGAATCTGAATCCAGAAAATTACAGTGAGATACTGCACACCTATTGTATTTCACTTTGACATATATTACAATTTCCATATGCTAAAAGTGAAGTATGCAATTTTATTAATGTTACAGTATAGAGAATCAAAGAATGTAGCAAAGCATACATTCAAAAAACATTACTCACCATGTTCAAGATGGAGAATTTTAAGAGAACTGTGATTTAGTTTATCTTTTTCCAGTTCTGACTAGGTGACTATTAAATTGCAAACTTCACCTTTAAGAAACATGGCTGTAGTGAAGTACTGGAACGGTACCTGCAGACTGTGTGTATGAGTAATGCGGGGACACGCGCTTATCGTTTTCATTAGCGTCAGCGAGTCGAGCGGCCTCAGCCTCCGCAAAAATCTGAGTGACCGTTTTTAGCAGGTTCTGCTCAGTCACAGCGGTGCACAGCGCCTGCAGGGTGACCACACACACACACACACAAACGTATGCACACTTCAACAAATGCACCGCTAATAGCATATTTAGCCAGCGGACATTCAAAGATTCTTCTAAAAATCCCTCTATTCTTTGCAGTCCTTTTATTAGTGCTCTTCTTTATTTACAATTCACAACACAGACATCGGCTAATTCGGGGGTTCATAGGTAGCCTGGATACACAAATGATAGCCTTGGTAAAGTTCTGAGAACGAATACTACATCCTAATCTTGGCTTGACCGCTGGCATAATACTTAGATGGCTCTAGCTATATTAAGACAGGATGTCCTCACTGCCCCAGTGGTGACTTATCTAAAAGTTTTCTTTTGAAGCAAAGCTATTACACGGAGAAATGTCTGCTGCAATAGTTCACTGCGGTTCTTATTTGAGGAAGTATTCAGGGTATTTCAAAATTAAGTGTGTTGCAGAAGAGGAAAGGGAAATGCATTTATTGTGCAAAAGTGTTGAAGTTATGTGGCTCTGAAGACAACCGTGTAAAATATTCATTGTTAAATGCAAAAGGCCTATATACATCTGCACAAGGTTTACACAAACGCTTCAGTCAGGGCTAACTGATAACAGCAATATAAGGTTTCCATTTCGTTGAACAATAAATTCCCTTGATTTTCCATGGTCTTTCTTACAGTTCATGATTACTGAGCATTACTAAGAATAATGTATATTTACCATAGATATTTCCATGACTTAAAGGTTTTAAATTCACTAAAAAAAATAATAATAATAATGATAATAATAATAATAATTATTATTATTATTATTACTATTTTATTGTGTATCTAAAAACTAAACAATAACAATAATAGTAGAATTACAATAATAAAAGTAATTATTATTATTATTATTATTATTAACTTATTTTATTGTGCATTTAAAAACAAGAAATACTAATAGTATTATGATTACTGTTGATGTAGTAAATTAGTAGTAGTAGAATTAATATTATAAATGTTTTACATTATTATCATTATTATTATTATTAACTGTATTTATTATTTATAATAAATTTTTTTGTGTATTTAAAAACAAAATAACAATAGTAGTAGTAATAACAGCAATAGCAGCAGTAGTATTAATATTAATAATACTAATATTATTATTATTAACAACATATATACTTATATAACGTACTATATTCACTTAATTTAACTACATTTTTATTATTATTATTATTATTAACTAATATAATGATTATTTAATGTGTTTTACATATTATTATTTTACTACACCAAGGGCAGATTAAATTGTTGGTGGACCAAACATAATTTAAGCTAATTTCCATACATTTTCCAGGCCAGAAAACTCAATTTTAAAATTCCCTGATATTCTGGGGTTTTTTTAACTATGAGGTTAAAAATAAACGCTGTGAAATTTTAAATAAAATCTGACGTTAAAGATGCCATGATCAACACTCCTGACAGTACTTTTAAGACTATAAATAATCTTAAATAATTCATGAATAATCTTAATCTTAATGACTGGTAAACAAGTCACCATTGGTTTGCATGATCTCTCCTCTGTAGGTGTGAATGGCTTAACCTTTACCTTAAGAAGTTCCTCTTGGGTGCTAAAATTGGGATGAGGGTGGCGATATCTGCCTTCTCTGTATTTGTGGGTGATAAACTCTCTCCGCTGCTCTGGGGAGGCGTCACAGTCCAGCTCCTCGTTCACAGGAAGTCTGGCCGCCCAAAATTCATTGGCTCTATCATTGCCAAGCATTATGAAGAGCTAGAACACACAGAGATAAGAAAAACCTTGTGGTAAAATCACTGGGGATATCAGGAATCCAGATAATTGGAATAAAAAAGATCTTTTCAGAAAAAGACCTGTAAAAAAAAAAACTCAGAACCCATGGCAACCCTCTACCTGAACGATCTCATTGCTCCACACGCTGGTGTCTAGTTTCAGACTCTGCACTTTCGACACCATTGTGCCGAGACCTCGATGCTGGCCTGCAGGCAGACAGAACAAAAGAAGCACCACATTACTCTCCACGCACCATTCCTTCTGTTTGTCCCACAAAGACTTCCTGATACGGTGCCTCTGAGCCACTTTTATCTGTAGTATATGGCACAGAGGACCTCACATGAACTCTCAAATGAGCTTAGAAACTCTTAGAACCATCTGTATCAACCTTAACACCGCACTGCCCTTCCCCATGCCAGTTAGTCACTGTTTGGAAAAGGCAAAACATCTCACACCAACTGTTTTGATGAATATATAGCTTAAATCAGCAGAATTCACAAGTTTACATGATAAAAGTCATCTAGCTGATAAGTCACTGCCACACACCTGCGCAGTTCTTGCAGATGACCACACAGAGATTGATGGATGCCCAGTCCGAATTGATGGCTTTGCAGTCTGCGCAGATCTTGTTGGACCTGTTGGACCAGATCTTCTCCGCCACCTCATAATCAGATAGTGTCTCCGCTATAGATTCTTGCAGGGCCTCCATCCAGTCCCTCTTCTCTCGCTCCGACTCTGCCGTAAAGCTGCAAGGATGCATACAACCATCTTAATGCTCTGCCAGCATGGATCCGATTAATTGTCTCTAGTCTCTAGAGACTATCTCTTTATTTCAATAAAGTCTATGTATGTGTGTGTGTATTACAAAATATATACGCGTTCAAAAGTTTGGGGTCTGTAAGATTTTTTTTTTTTTTAAATAAAATACTTTTCTTCAGCAAGGACATATTAAATTGATCAAAAGTGACTGTAAAGACATTTATAATGTTACAAGATTTCTATTTTGAATAAATGCTGTTCTTTTGAACTTTCTGTTCATCAAAGAATGCTGATAAAATTGCCCTAGTGAAAAAAATTGTATACTACAAATACATTTACATATTTATGGGCTTAATAAAAATGCCCTGCAACTGAACTTTTAGTATACTAAACTGGTAAACTTAAATTCTGCTAAATTGGAACAACTAATTTTGTGCTTAATGCACTTTAATTGTGCGGAAGTAGTGCTGAGGTCCAACTAAAGATATAGTTAAGTATGTTTGATTGTGTTAAAGTGAAGCCATTGCAAGTATACTTCAGGTACACTTTAAATATCTTGTATTTAAAGACTGATATTATACAGAGATCATACAATCTTTATTTAGAGGATATTAAAACACAGTTTAGGCATAATATTAAGAAATATGCATTGTGCAATAAATAAATAAAGTTATTATAATTTTATATCACCAAGTTTTAAGTGATATGTCAATAAATATGTTAATGGATTTGAAGTATACTTAGTATGTAAGATATGTATTTTAAATCAATTATAGCATAGGTTTTTTTTTACTAGTGAGTATCAGGATTGCCACAAAAATATTAAGCTGCACATCAGTTTTCAAAATTGATAATAATAATAAGAAATGTTTCTTTAGCATCAGTAACAGCTACAGAAAATGTAGCTTAGCCATCACAGGAATGAATTAAATATTAAAATACAAAGCAGTCATTTTTGGAATTATTTCACAATATTACTGTTTTACTCTATTTTCGATCAATTAAATAGGTATTTCAAAAAAATCTTACTGACCCCAATTTTTTGTTTTGAAAGGTAGCATAATTAAAATATTATTTTAAAATATAGAAATATATTAAATATTATTATGTATTATATATTTTTAAAGATAAAACATTTTTAATTTCATGTTTTTTTCAATCAGCATATTGGTCTTGTTTTCCAGTAAAAACATCTAAATATCCTTAAAACAATTTATTGAATTAAAATGGTGTATGATAACAGGACTTGTTTTTAAAGAATATGCCTTATTGGCCAATTGATTTTTCTTGTTTCGATTCCAAGCAAAAAGACAAATCACTGATTAAACCACGTATTTGGAGATTTGGAAATGACTTAAAAGGGTAGACATGTACAAGCTACTTAACAGAAGCATAGCGTGACTTGAACTGTTTACCTGAAGGTTTTATAAGGTGTAATGAGATCAAAGCTCTTGCCCTTCCCATCACGAATTGTTGCACCTCTGGCCTCAATTACAGTAATTCCAATTCCATTTTTAAAGCACTGCAGAACACATATCACAAAGGGTCAGCCTTAAACCAAGAATTACTAGTAAAACCTCCATGACGCAAATGATTTAAGGCTAATTTTGAATGAATTGCACATATGTTATAGGAAGTTCAAAATACTTCAGTATCGACAGGAAGTTCAAAAAACTCAAATTGCATCACACTGAGAGATGAAAGAGGCAAAGCAAATCATTGGCACTAAATCTAGAGTAGTATGGCTATAACGTGATTAACTAATCACCTGCTCACTCTTGTACAACCAGATCTGCTCCATTATAATGGCTGTGTAGATCTTTGACTTGGTTTTGAGCTCCAGGAAGCCGCTCTTTTGGCAGTGACTGCCGGGGCCAAAACGTGGGCGGCCGAAAACCAGCTGTTCTTTGACCCGCTCCTGCAGCGTGCTGCACCATTTGCACCTCTGAACTATGAAAAGAAATAAAGCAGGATCAATTGGTTTCTTTTGACCTAGTAAAATTTTAAATAAGAAGTAAAACACTTTTCTAAACAATATTTTGTAATATTGTGCCGTAATATGTGACCCTGGAGCACAAAACCAGTCATAAGTCGCTGGGGTATATTTGTAGCAATAGCCAAAAATACATTGTATGGGTCAAAATTAACGATTTTTCTTTTATGCCAAAAATCATTCTGATATTAAGTAAAGATCATGTTCCATAAAGATATTTTGTAAATTTCCTACCGTAAATATATCAAAACTTCATTTTTGATTAGTAATATGCATTGCTAAGAACTTAATTCGGACAACTTTAAAGGTGATTTTCTCAGTATTTAGATTTTTTTTGCACCCTCAGATATTCAAAAGCTTATTTATTCAGCTTTCAGATGATGTATAAATCTCAATTTCGAAAAATTTACACTTAAGACTGGCTTTGTGGTCCAGGGTCACATATATGTTTTTAGATGGCAGGTTATGTCAATACTATATCATTTGCCAACATATTGAGATTTTTGGTCATGGGTTTGGATTCCAAGGGAATGCATGAAGTTATAACCTGAATGCAACGTAAAGCCGCTTTGGATAAAAATGCTGTGCTTACCATCATTATCAGCTCGGAAGACAAATGTCCTGTGACTTGTGACGACCTCAAATTTATTGTCTTTGGCTACGCGGGCCATCTGTATGGCAGCTAAGGGAATCACACCTTTGGGATAGGCATCCTGGGAGAAAGAGACCATTTGTGTTAGGAATAACAGTGTACAAGCATATGTGACTTCAGAAACACAAGGGAATGTGGGAATTGTTTAGATTCTGAAGGGCTTCGGGCAGGCTGAAGTGATTAAAGGGGTCATATATCATGATGAATCGGTTGATTGTGCTATGAAAACATGCTGCACTGTAACTTTGGGAGCACAAAACATCCTGCCCAGCCCAAAAAGACCATTTATTGTAAACCTGACATGACTATATAGTGTAACATAACATTTCCCAGATCAGCTGTGCTGAAAGGTTCAACACACACACATGCATTTGGTTGTCGATCAGCACCATCTATTGTTCTGGCAATTTGCTTTTCATTCAGCTCAATGAATATTGGTTTCACTCTTCCATTCATCAACGATTCATTAAGATTTCTTGTATCGTGTCTGGTGTGACAGCGCCTTTACACGTCAACAGCATCTATTCAGTGTTGTTCACCTGTTTAACACACTATTCAATGTTGATAATATGGCAGGGGCTGATAAAAATTACATTTGACAGTAAACCTTTGCTCACACACATACAAAGATGGGATTTATGTCCAAGCAGTTCAGAGAGAGGGTGAAAAAACTACACTGGCATTCAAATGTTTGGGGTCAACAAGAAATTAATACTTTTATTAAACAAAGACACATTACACTGATCAAAAGTGACAGTAAAACATTTAACTTGTTATAAAAGATTTCCATTTTAAATAAATGCTGTTCTTTTGGACTTTTCATAAAAGACTCCATCACAGTTTCCACAAAAATATTAAGAAACGCAACTGCATTATTGATAATATTATGCAGTAAATTATCACACAGGAATAAATTACATTTTAAAATACATTCAAATGGAAAACAGCTATTTTAAATTGGAACAATATTTCACAATGTTGCTGTTTATCCTGTATTTTTGATTAAATAAATGCAGCCTAGGTGAGCATAAGAGAATTCGGTCAAAATCATACTGACCCCAAACTTTTGAACAGCATTGTACATTATGACTGTTAAAGTGCAAAAAATAAATTAATGATACGAAATGAGTGATAGATGTATGATAATCATAAAACATTAGGATGGCACTGAGTTGTTGACATGCAATCATACCTTTTCACTACCATAGTACATCAAGTTCTTCCCATCAAACTTCACATATCGTTTCTGGAACACATAGTTTCTATAACAGAGGAACAAAGATGACATCGGAGAGAAACAACTACACTACAAAGGTCACATCCAATATAGTGCTGTCTGAAATTATTCAAGGAGGAAATGAATCTATAGACACTGGAAGACGTCAAGCAGAGGACAGGAACAAACAGCAGGAGACACAACATGTGAAGTAATGACAAACCGGCCGGAGAGGACAGACAGGGAGCAGAAACAGCCATTGAGGAGCGTGCAGGAGACGCAGAGATGAGAGGAGAGCAGCAGCCCCGACGGGGCGTACCCTTGAGGAGAGAGCTTGTCCAGCCAGTCGCTGAGGATGGGTGCCGCCCGCTCGGACAGCGAGGTGAAGCTGGCGTAGGGAGAGATGATGTGGTCCTCGTCCGCTTCAATGGAGCCGAGGTTATGAGGGAGGGAGAACGAGTGAGAGGCCGGAGACGGTTCACCCACAGTGCAGTAGCCTGGAGAATCAAGACACTTGAGCCACGAGTGATTGTGCTGCCTGTGAGAAGACGAAGTTAAAAATATAAACTGGACAGTAATATTACTACATGAAAAAAAATCGGTTTCATGTTCCAGTAAAATGATGGAAATATCCTGAAAATAAGCAAAATAATAAAAAGCAAAAATGCATTTTTCAGTACATTTATTAAAGGAATAGTTCACCCCAAAATTTTTATCCCTCATGTCGCTTTTGGGTAAACTATCCCTTTAAGCATAAATAAAAATTTAGTGAGATTTATGCTAAAAGCATGGCAAAATTGTCAGTGGTCAAAAAAATGTATAATATAATATAATATAATATAATATAATATAATATAATATAATAAAGCTAAATATAATATAATATAATATAATATAATATAATATAATATAATATAATATATCAACCTAAACACATTCAAACATAAATAAATTCCACCTACTGGAGAACATAAAGTGAGAAAAAAATGGTTTAAGAGAGAATTTTTACTTAAGTATCTAACCTCTGAATGCTGATATTGTCGTCTGCTGTGGAAAACAGTTTCACAGTACGGGTTGATCATTTCAACTTCATCCTCAGCAGATGCTGTGTCGCCTGAACAGAAAATAGCAGCATTACATAAATTCAGAAGATAAAATAAATGATTAAAATGCTAAAAATCCAACTCAAGTCCTCTTTAGCCATATGACAGCATAGTGTGTAAAGCACATTAAAGCCACTGTTTAATGAAAATCTTCCTATCCAGCATAGCTCTCAAATCATAACATAAAAAGTGCCTGGTAAAGTGCCACAGTAGATTTCATTAGAGACCATCTCTAGCCCTGAGCAGGGTGGACTTGGAGGTGAACCGAGCATGTTAGTGAAGTGAGAGCACTGATAACTCGAGGGGGAGTCAGGAAGGGTGCTCAGACACTCCTGGTCCGACATTTTCCTGAATGTGGATGGGGGAATTCCTCGATTTAACCTAGGGGGCACTGGGGCTAACAGATCACTAGTCTCTGGGGCCGAAGTGGTATTACTCAAACCTGATTCGCAAGGGCCCTTTTTCGATTCAGTAGGTGTTTCAACAGTGTCTGTACTGGAGGATGAACCTTCTGCAACTTTTAAAAGCGGGTCCTGAGATGACTTTTGGTGAGGTTGCACTTCATGTTGTGTTGGTAAAGAAATTATCTCTGCTCTTAATCTGTGGAAGACAGTTCTTGGTTTTGGTACCGGCTTTACGACACTGGCGCTCCGCTCTGAGAACGAGCGCTTCACTTGTGCACAAAGATTCGGGGCCGAGCTGTTACGTAAGGCTTCTAAGGCAGTGCTAGGGTGTCTTGAAGGAGAATGAGGCTCCGCTTTCACAGGGGTCACCTCGTGAATAGCAGAATCTGAATTACAGCGATCTAGCAAGGGCTCTTTCCTTTGATGTTGACAGATCAGCTGAATGTGCTCGATCAGTTTGAGGATACGCTTCCTGTGGCCGGTGGCAGTGACTCCCACCCTGTTCAGAGCCACATTGTCCACATGACAGAAGTCTCGGGCAAGGAGAAAGCCTGCCTGACGGAAGTGGTCCAGATACCTCTCGAGGTGGATGGAAGCCAACAGGTCCTCTGCATCTGAGCATGGACCGATTGTTGTTGCCATAGTGTGCATGGGTGCTCATTAAGCTGCATGCAAAACAGCAGCAATTCCAGCCAAGAGCAGAAGACGACACCAGTCCTTCATCTGAGAAAACAAGCAAAGAAAATAGGCTTCATTGCAAAGAAAAGACCTCTTTAAATGGATAGTTCACAAAATAAAAATTCTGTCATTTACATCAAATAGTTGATGGCAGCCATTGACTTCCATAGTATTTTTTTTTCAATACTATGGAAGTCAATGGCTACCATTTTTACTATCACTAATCCACCAATATTTTGATCTACAATGAACAATGAACACTCACCAGAAATTGCTGAAATACAAAAGGTTAATGTGGACTTCCATAACCCACAACTGTATTGCAAAAATATCATGAAAATGTCCCTGATACTCGCTTAAGATATCATACATTTAAAGGTATGCTTCCATATGAGAGTATGAAAAAATTAAATCTTTGGAAATATGTGAAAGAAATGACAGAAAAGATCCTTGATGTTAATATTCCATTGTGATGTTTACTTTTTTTTTGGTTTCATTTATACCATAAGGGGATTGATTTAAAAAAAGAAGAAAATGTATATATGTATATATATTTATAAACATATAGCCTATCCTGCAAATAAAACAGTTTATTACTTTACACTGAAAATATATTTGAGCATATATTGTAACAAATATTTCAATGTAAAAGAAAACACATTCTTAAAACATGGTGGTGTTAGTGAAGTGCTAACAGAAAACTAAGAACAGAGGTGGTAATGAATATTAATGTAAGGTACGGAGATGCTTTGTGTGTGTGTGTGTGTGTTTTGTTTTCTTGTTCCTGTTCTTTGTTATATGCAAATACTTGTGTACATGTGCACAGTTAAAATGTAATTAAAATAATGGAGAAGGAATAATAAAGATTACAGTAGATTTGTACATAATAAAAATAATAAACAACAATAATTTGTCTAAAGTCTTGCTCTTTGGTTTTTTTTGCATATTTATTTTGTGTTCATCCTGGTGATCGTGTTATACGTTGTTGGAATTTCCCTGTTTTGCGTTGTACAATTAGCAATAAAAAAAACAATATATTATTATATAACAATAATATTATTCATATTATTTTCATTATGCATTTTAATAAAAATACAATAATACAATTATTATACTAAAATTGTGCCTAAATGCAAAGACAACCAGTAATTTAAATCTTACAAAAGAACTAATGTCCACCTTTGTAAGTTTGACAAACAAAAGACACGGCTGATAGTTGCAGGGAGGTTAATGGTCTTTTATGACAGAGAGCATTTTTCATCCGCCTGAGACTGAATCACCCTGACATTTGCAGACGATGGCATGACCCTGCTCATAGACTCTTAAAACCACTGCACTGGAACAAAACAGTCATTGAGCGAATAAAAACAAATCTTTGTACCATCTAAAAAATTAGCATTCAGGGTGAACACAAATGGGAATATTACAGTATCGCAAACCATGATAAGCTGTAACACGGCACACATGCAAGCAATAACAATGCGGTCATATTTCTTAGGACTATTTTTTGAAGCCTCCATTCATTGAGGGAAAGCTGTTGAAAATGTGGTGCACATGAGGGAACCAGTCGAGAAAAAAAGACTCCACTAGGGTGGGCCTGGGAGAAAATCCACGTGGGTGGGGCAAAGCTTGTTTGGCGGGGATGGCATAACTTTGGGAGCGACCAAGTGCGAATGCTTTTTTATAAACATTCCTGACACTTTCCTGACTGCGTGTCCAAAAGACTGACAGCACTTGAGAACAGTGGCCTAAGAGGAATCTCAAGGAACACTTATACGAGTGGCATACAGCCAAACCCAGGAACAGAGAGCTGCTAGATTCCATGACCTCCAGGGGGGGCGGAGCCTGACGGGTGGGAGTGATGATTGGATAAACACTCATCACAGGGTGTACATCTCCAACCCACAAAGGATGCACAGTGTTCTCTCTCAAGGACATCTCAAATTGGAGGTAATTACGAGCACGCTTTCTATTTGCGGCAGAGATCACAATCGCTCCACTGCAATTACGAAAAACGATAAAAAGTCAAAAATGTGTTAAAAAGCCACGATAATGTCAACATGGTCTATTTTGCTCAACAACACTGAGTCTGAGTAGAAAAGCAGACGTTGGAAGGCTGTTAAAAAAGGCTGATGAGTCATATCCTCATCTTCCTTTGTCTGGACTCTGGATGCTAACCTTTGGCTCGGCCACTCTGATTCACTGGATCCCACGGTGAGGGGGGAGGCAGGAAGCTTGTGAGGCGGACTGATAAAGTGTGACCTGAGGAAAGGAGAGAAACGGGTCTGGGTGTTGTCTTTTTCCCCTAGCAGCAATGTAGAAAAACTCCCTTCAGCAAGACTGTCATCGTGAAGCCAAACAAGCCAACCAGTGGCAAAACATCTGCAATTAATTCAGCCTGAAGCCATTAATATACAGATTCCTTTCAGATTTGTTCTGTAGATAATATCTGCCTGTTTTTGTTTTTTGTAAATTGTAAATTTTTACATAACTTACATTAAAGTTTGAAAATTTCTTATTGACTTGTTCAGAATTCAAAATGTCACTGGTAGTGAGGATGTCAGTGTAAAATTTGCTGACTGTATTGCAACTGGTCTTCTCCCTTACATCTGTTTGCATACCAAATTATGATTGGTCTTTTCTTCTTTGCATCCACTTTCCACAGCAAAGTGATGGCTGTGTGTTGATTCGTGTTTAAACGTGTATTGTGGAGTGTCATGAAAATGACAAAGTGGCTCTGACATGGCTTTTCTATTGTTGAAAAGTTTTTTCTTTGAAAGAAATTAATTATTTTTTTCAGGAAATGATGGATGAAACTGATCAAAGGTGGCAGTAAAGACATTTATGATGTTACAAAATAATTGTATTTCGAATAAATCCTGTCCTTTTGTATTTTCTTTTAAGAGTCCTAAAAAAGGTATCACGGCTTCTGCAAAAATATTAAGCAGGACAATTGTTTCAACAATGACAAAAATGAGAAATGTTTCTTGAGCAGTAAATCAGCATATTAGAATGATTCTTGAAGGATCACGTGACACTGAAGACTGGAGTAATGATGCTGCTAAAAATTCAGCTTTGCATCACAGGAATAAATTACATCTTAAAATATATTAAATCAGAAAATAGCCATTTTAAATTGTAATAATATTTCACATTATTACAGATTTTACTCTATTTTTGTTCAATAAATGCAGCCTCTGTGAGCAAAAGAGACTGCACAAAAAATTCTTGCCGACCCCAACATTTTGAATAGTACTGTTCCCAGAATCAAAGCTTAAAAGCTTACACTTTTTGCTTTCTTCCTCACAATCAGTGGCATTTCCTTCATCTAGTTATGGATTTGCTTCACCAAACTGACTGTAAGTACAATTTCTTTACACCTTAACAAAATAGCTATGTTCATGGATTTTTCAGTGACATCACACAGCCACATTACCACATTTACATCACATTTTATCAGGCTGACCTGCAGACTCCCAATGTTTGTTTCAGTTTGCAACCACATGTACTACAGTTATAGTTTTGTGCTTAAGACAGGGAATATTTTGTACAGAAAAAGGAAACCACGAAAGATCAAAACCACAATTTCTCAATTTTACAGCACACAGTGCATTAGATTTGCAACTGATTTGCCACCCAACAACAGACAGCACAGCAAACCACCATCTGTTTATTTGTATTACTATTAATATTATAGCCTATATTTAGGGTTAAGGATTTGCACAAACCAAGAAGCCTAAATATTAAACCATTACCAATACCTCAAACCATGCGGCTTGTTGAGAAAAGGCTATTTCTTTTTGACTTACAAGTACAGAGCTAACATGATTTTTGCCTAATGGGTGATAAAATGGCCAAAGAAGAGATCATAATATAATGTTATGACTTGGGCCAGAAGTAACCATCCCAAAAACCCTACAACCTTACAAGAAAAGGCTGTGATGGACGCGTCAGAACGACGCACTATAAACGGGGTGTTTGTCTAATGAGTGAATTCCCTCCACCGAGTGCCCATGGGATCCCGCCGGGGGAAGGGACACTTGCAGATAAGAGCCTTGATGATTGAGGAGACGGTCTCAGGCAGGCCTGTTCTCGTAGATGAAGGTCTAGACAAGGCTAAGATGGTGGCTGGGACCAGCGGGACATACCATCTTATTCCAGCAGCATCTTCAAATCATCCTCCAGATCTCGCAAAGCAAGATGGCTACCATCTCAAACAACAATCAACGTGCATTTAGCTGGGAAAACTATGCCCTGCTCTGCTCTGTCCACCCCGCCCCAACTATATTTATCTTGATGGCCGATCTGGGTTTTCTCCGAACTACTGAATACACAGGATACAGCTGTCCCTCAAACAAAACCCTCCTCCTCTCTCCCGCGCTAGAGGAAAAGAGATACTGCGCATGATACACAGATGAACTGGAGATCATCGCAGCCATCTGAAACCATAAGAAAGGTTGTATTCCCATTGATAATGTTGCATAAAATAAAACTGATTTGAATGAGGCGGCACATATAAAACCTAGAAAGTACTTTCACACAATCTACAAACTGTGACTCCTTGACAAGCTCTTCTGATTCTTAAAAACCTCCACAAAACACCTGAAATTTGAACCATTTTACATAAGATAATCATGTAAATGCTAGACACCAAAGCAACTAAGAGAATAAGTCTTTTATGGTCAAAGGCACATCAGCAATCACACTGAGTTTACGCAATAAAATTCTCATCCAATGAGACAACTGTGTGCGGTCATACACATTTCCTGTACCCTTTTGGAACCGTATTACCAGATTAAGCCAGTGATGATGCATGAAGTGAGCAAATAAGACTTGCGTTAATATGAGCTACTAACGTAAGCAATCACTGTACATAGACACGTTATGACACGGTACCACACATTTTTCGCTTATTATTATATTATCACCGTGGTCAGAGGTGGAGACCTGCGCAAGTAGAGTTTTAAAGTGCCAAAGGGGGTGCGCCATCCCCAGAAGCACTATCTTCACCATGATGAGGTAAATCCCGGTGGCAAGGGTGGTCCCAGGATAACCGGTCCCCCATCTTGGCTGCAGGAGGTTGCCGGGTCCTTCATCTGTTAAGGCCCGCCTATTGTGCACCTCCAGCGCATTGCTTTTCTGTCAGGGTGTGCTCCCTTAGCCTTGTCTCAATAGACTTACCACAAGGCAGTGGTGCTATATGCCCATAGCTGGGACAGTGGTTGACAGATGGCAGGCCATCTTGGCTGCAGGAGGTTGCCGGGTCCTTCATCTGTTAGGCCCGGCTATTGGGGCACCTCCAGCGCATTGCTTTTCTGTCAGGGGTGCTCCCTTAGCCTTGTCTCAATAGACTTAAGGCTGTGGGGCTATTTGCCCATTGCTGGGACAGTGTCACTGTCAACCACCACTGTATGATAAACACAGTAGATCAACCGTGCTTGCAATAAACCTCATTGTTCATCATATAAAAATTATCTTCAGAAGACTTGGATTAAACGGTTCGATTCATATTGGATTACTTTTATGATGTTGTTTGTACATCAAAGTTTGGGTTTGCATGGACTTTCAATTGATGCAGAAATCTCTCAGGATTCTTTAAAAACATACCTTAATTTAGGTTTTAAAAATGAAAGAAGTCCTAGGTTTGGAATGACATGAGGATGTGTAATTGATGACAGAAGTTTCTCTTTTTTTTTTTGGTAAACTAACCCTTTAAGCTCTCTTAATCTGGTATTTCCGCAACCTACATTTTTATGTCTGTAGCCTTTTTTGGCAGGTTTTCCAAATATCAAGTAACTCGAGCAAAACATGTGTTGAATTTCAACCCTCTACATTGCGAGTAAATCACTCGCATATGCGGCTAAATCTTCACTCTGGGCGACTAAATGCAGAGGGTTGAATTTTCAATTACTTACATTGTTCATGCTTGCAATATTTTTATTTATTTATTTTGCATAGTCCATAAATCATAAGCACTAATTCCAACTGATGCCAATCATGCTGTTTTGGGAACAACCTAAAAAGCTGTTTCAATTCCACCCAGTTGATTCATGAGAAATTTATGTGAAAACAACACAATCTCAAACCATAATGGAATGGAATGGACTCGTTGCCCAGAACTTAATGGGAAGGAAACACTTCTGTGACAGAATGATCCCTAAATGATCTTGGGTTTCTATCTGAACAGTAATCTTTATCAGCAGGACAATTACTATTTACATTTCAAATGATGTTTCATACTCTCGAGAGATTCAAACAGCACCACTTTTGAAGTTCTACATCTCGACAGTACATGCAACAGGAAGTGAAGACATTAGCACACCATTCAATAAATGGCCCAGGCACGGACTAACACATAAATCAAATAAAGCCTCGGCTAATGTAATTCAGTCTCATGGGAGGACAGTGAGAATGCAGTTTAATTGAGTAGGCCTAACTTTTTTTAAGTGCTTTTATTTCTGTTTGTTGTTATTCTTTTGCATGATGATTTGTTGTTGTTTTTATTTTTATTAATGGAAAAGCATGCTTCGGGACCTGTTGATAGCACTGGTTTGTGGGTTGTGATGGAGCCAAAGGAGAAAAACATCTCTAAACATCTTTCCCTCTCATATCCTACTCAAACATCCCTGGGCTTCCAGAACGAACAATTAGTGGAAGCTGTAGAGTCAAAAGCAATTTGTGCAATGCAGGAATCAAGGAGGCTTTTGGGATGCAGTGTGCTGGGGGGTGTGTATAAATAACAGTGAATCACTATTGTGTGACACAATACGTCATTGTTCACAACTGGTGGAGGCCGCGTAGCTGAGATGACAGAACACACTTGTGTATTAATATGCTGGACCCTTGCTCAAACACATATTGAGATCTCAGTTCCCTAACTCGATTGAAACCACACTGCTGCAAGATAACCTACGCTTTCACATTAAAGCCATATCAGACCGCGTAATGCCCAACAAAAATAGCCAATAACAAAGAGAAAATTAAAAACTAAACCGCAAATATTGAAGCAGCCGATGCATGCGCATATAAAAAAAAATGAAAACATAAATTTCATCAAAATCTTCCTCTCTTTTTATTTTTTACATAATATATGTTTATTTTAATAATTTGTTGCATTCATTTTTTTCCTGCATTGCAGTACATTTGCCATTGGCAATTTAATTGTTTTGCTTGCTTTTATATTATTATATTATAATAGATTTAGATTGCATTATATTACATACAATCCTGAAATTTTTTTATGACTGTTTCCAGAAAAATATTAAGCTGCACAACTGTTTTCAACGTTAGAATAAGAATATTATGATGATTTCTGAAGGATCATGTGATACTGAAGACTGGAGTAATGATGCTGAAAATTCAGCTTTGCGTAACAGGAATAATTTACATTTTAAAATATATTAAATTAGAAAACAGTTGTTTTCAATTGTAATAATATTTAATATTAGTGTATGTACTGTATTTTTATCAAATAATTGCAGCTTTGGTGAGCAATAAAACTATATAGGATATGAGCAGAGCTGCAGAATCAGAATAAATACCGTAGATTAACTAAATGTCTGCAATATTTCAAGAATAATCATACATAATAAAAACACTGGATTAGATTGTAGACTTAAAATTAAAAATCACATCCAGAACCCTTATACGGGTCATTCCAATGTTCAAACCTCTGCCAGATCTGAAAATATGTCCCATCCTCCAAGTATCACGAAGAGCAGTGAGGGAAATACAGGTCAGATTATGCAACAAGAGATTTATCACAATTAATACATGTCGCCCATGTTGTGAGAACTTAATCTGCATTTAAGAATCAGCTCAGTTAGAGATATGGCATATACAGGGGTGTAAGAACAATTTTAAAAGTACAAACCTGTAGGCTGCCTACTTTAAAAGTAAAAATTTCTCCCAAAAAGTGTGGGCTAATTGTAGAGCTTCTCCCTATCAGGCATATAAACTTGCTGAATGAAAATGTTTTCTGCAGAGGCCTCCAAAATGGCATGTTATTCTTGCAAATTCCCCGGTGACTCCCACAGTTGTTGTGTCTGTAAGGGACTGGCAAATTAGCTCTGGGTGTTTCTAAATCAGTTTAAACTAAACTGTGGCATTCAGCGGGTGTAAAGCTTGTGGATATCGGATTCCTCAGTGAGTAACACCCTACAGAGCCAATCTTACAGTATATGTTACAGTGCAGTGCATGAGGATTCAATGCACTGCTGCAGCTGATCCTGACATGCTAAATAAGGACTACAACTATCACAAGGATGTGAGTTTACATTCTGTTTCAGTCAGACAACTATTGTAGTCCTTAAGCTAATTAGCTGTATGGTGTGGCCTGCAAATCGAAACAAATAGGCCTACAGACAGTTTTTAAAATACTCAACATTACCTGATTATTGGTGTTTCTAAATACGTGTACGTGGCCCTTCTGGAATATGAACACAACCAATAGGCTACTGCTTTATTTAATAATGTAGGTTAATTATTTTTTTTTTTAATTGTCTTTTTTTTCCTTAAAGTCATGAATATTTTCACCACGATGTCTTTGCATTAGCCTATGTAATTATTTTACAGCACTCTGAGATGTAAAGGTCATTTTTTTCGAATAAAATGGCAGCTATTTGTCTTTTAAATGCTAGTTTAATAGCTATCATTTTGTGTATCCTAAATACATATTTAAATAATATTTTAACTTTGCATATTTGTATTAAATTAAGGCTTGAAATGACACACATCACATAGGCTATCTCATATATCATCCCAAGCATGCTTTTTACTGACATTGAGTGACACCTTGCTAACAAATACACTCACTTCATATCTATAAATATAGCTTTATCGAATATTTCCAGCATTCTTACAAATCCTACAGTGAAAATCTTATACTGTCATATTATGTGACGTCATGAGTATTCTGGTAAGTTCACAGTAGGGTGTGTTTATAAGTGTGGGTTTTTAGGATCAAAATGAAGATGATGTGAAGAAAGGCATGATCTGTGCTGCAAAAGCAATAGGACTTTGTTGTGAGAGAAAGCTGCAGGGTTCACTTATGGAGTTTCCTCTTCTACCCTACAGCCCAATCTGATTGATGTAGGCAGAAAGTGTTTCAAATGGGAAGCAGGAAGTGTCTGAGACAATAGAGGTTTTGAGGAGTGGTCCCCAGCTGTACGTTTATGGATGAAGAAAAAGGATGCCATTGTGAATAAACCTTCCTCACTGCCAAAAGAAAGAGGAAAGCATTTCTATTCAAACAACAGATCCTTAAATCTGAGATGAACGAAAGTTCATTTCTAAATGGTCATCATAAATAAAAATACTAAACAGAATTTCCCTCAGCATTATATAACTTGTTGGATACAAATGCTGAGTACAACTTATGATATCTAGCATGACTTATTATCATTTTCACATTTATATGGGAACATGTATGTGTAATATATGTACACAATATTGCACATACATGACAATATATATTACACATACATGAAAATATATATAGTGTTATATATCAGTTATAACCATGTTGTCATGATTATAACTTATGTTAAACCCCTTTTTTATATACCATCGCATACTGTATATTTGATATGAAATGTACATTATGCAAACAATAAAGTGAAATAAAAGTTTATAAATATGTGTTCAGCTTTGTGTAAACCTTTAACTAATGAAAAAGAAATGAATTAATTGAGTGTTTCAATAAAGCTATTGCATGTATAAATGTAGTTTTTTCTTCATTGTTATATATTTTTTTTTCAGAATATAACCATACATGTTCCATGCGTATATTGCAGTATATTAAACAATATAAGCACTAGTTTCCGATGGATTGTATTATTTCATATATTGAATTATATTTGTCCAGTATATTTTTGTTTCATAAGGGATATACAGATAAATACTTCCAAAAAGCTAGTTTTAGAAATACAAGAGCAAACTTTTTATTCTTCAGACACTGAGAAAAAGGCCACTGAGTTAAAAGCACACAGACAGATCCTAATGTACTACACAGAATTGATTTTTACAGACCCTGAGGTCTTTTCAAGGCAAGTGCAATACACATCTCTTTGTCACTTCAAAGAAAAGTGTAAACCTTTAACTAATGAAAAAGAAATTAATTGAGTGTTTCAATAAAGCTATTGCATGTATAAATGTCGTTTTTTCTTATTTTTTGTTATATTTTTTTATGTTTCAGAATATAACCATACATGTTCCATGCGTATATTGCAGTATATTAAACAATATAAGCACTAGTTTCCGATGGATTGTATTATTTCATATATTGAATTATATTTGTCCAGTATATTTTTGTTTCATAAGGGATATACAGATAAATACTTCCAAAAAGCTAGTTTTAGAAATACAAGAGCAAACTTTTTATTCTTCAGACACTGAGAAAAAGGCCACTGAGTTAAAAGCACACAGACAGATCCTAATGTACTACACAGAATTGATTTTTACAGACCCTGAGGTCTTTTCAAGGCAAGTGCAATACACATCTCTTTGTCACTTCAAAGAAAAAAGGGTGGAAGTCCTTGCAATCTCATACAGGAAATCTTCACCTCAGAATGCGGGGCTGAAAGACGGTGTTTTATCAGTTGCATTACTGCTTGACAGAATGACAGAATGAGTTGTGCGCCATTTAAGTCATTTAATAAAGTTACATGGGTCACAATAATACAATACATCTGCATTGTGCACTGGAAACGTTGAGTAATAAAGTTATTAAACTTCCAAAGTATTTACTGACACTGTTTAAGACGTTTTACACTGAATGATTTGATCATACACTAAAAAACGTATCAGTTAAACACGTCTAATACAACCAGACCCTTCCTCAGTGTATGGACATACTGTAGAATGGAGGACTTGAAATCTCTGCAAAACAATATAATGTTATTTTGTTCAATCCAAAGAATGTATGATTTACAGGATGAATGCAAGGGAAGCATCCTCGTCTGAGAATGTGGCTTTCGCATACACACAGAACACAGGAGAGTCAGTGTGAGTTATCTTAGGTCTCATCATCATCGCTGTGGTGCTGGGCTTTCTCCTCACTCATACTGCTCTCGTCGATGTTCTCCAGAGAATCTGCTCTCTGCACTGTCAGGTCAGCCACATTGATGCAGGGTAGCATGTTCTGCTCTGGGTATCTCCAAGGCTTCAGATTGGGCTCGTGTTTCCGCTTCCACTCCGGGTACTTTAGGCAGGCTTTGTAAATCTTTTTCATTGCCTGTGGAAAAAAAGGTTGAAAGATCTGGACCATGCATTTTATAGATGCTTTTATTTTCATGTGGCCGTTATAAAACGTCTTGTATGAGATGCACATTTATAACCACCAGATGGCAGCAGAGTAAAACTGAAATTTGGGATTGACAGCATGGCTGTTGAGTTTTTTAAAGCAGCACTATGTAACTTTTTCTGTGTTCAAAATTTGCAAAATTTATATAATGAGCGAGTACATCATGAATTCATCTTCCAAACCGCGTTTTTGTCTTATTCCGAATCACTACGGTACACTTATAATAAGTACTTATATTTGGACTATTGTAGCCTGGTCGGGTCGTCACCGCTGCGGAGTAACACATAGCTGCGTGAATCGCCATAGACATAAACTTAGAGAAGTAGCTCCGGTTGGAATGTTCTTCCGCGGGATGTGTGCAGTTCTGTTTATTAACCGCTAGAGCGCCAAAAGTTACTTAGTGCTGCTTTAAGCAGTAATCAGTAACTTGGGTCATCAAAGGAATTATCTACATTTAAAAACTATTATTATTAGAAGTTATATAAATAGAAATTCAGTTCAATAATAGTTCACAAAAATACTGTTTTTTTCAAACCAAACACAAATGTATTTATTAAATTTCCATATATGAAATGTATTGTCGTATGAAGTAAAAACATATGTGAAACCTAGTAGAAATTGAAACAATTTTATATATTAACATAACCAATACAATCGTATTGGACATATATGCCATGTACATTTATATCCATCCTAACCCCATCGATACATTTTGATATTACATAAGTAAATATAAAGGACAGACATATATTTTTAAAAGAATATTACAAAAACATATATAAAACATAGATTTTTGTGTATGTTTTTAATAAAGTTTAAAAAGCATATATAAATAAAAATATATTGTTGATTGTTGATTTATATTATTGTATAAAAATATATTGTTGACATATATTGTTGCAACATATATTACCATATGAAAAAAATCATTATATAGATATTATTAACATATGTACATATACACATTTTACTATGGGGATTTTATATATGTTATTTATATCTACCCAGAAAATGTGTGTATGTAAAAATTATATATTATTACCTTATAGGTAACAGATATGGCACTATATATTACATTTCCATGTGGGAAAACATTAAAATATCTTACCAACCCCCAACTTCTTGAATGGTATTGTATGTACCATTCATAAACAACATTTTTAGAATCTCAAAATGCTGAAAAGTTCATTTCTTTACACATATCATGCAATTAAATTATGTAAAATAAAAATAAAAAAATCAAGAAAGAAAATGTACTTACCTTCGGTGCCACTAATTGTGAGGCTCTGTTTACTACCCACTTGGGTAAAGACCCTGAAAAGAAATGGAGATAATATATTGCTTTAAAAATATGCTCAGAGAACAAAAATCACCATTAATGTAATAGAAGTATTCACCTCCTGAATGAAGCTGCAATAGTAAAATAGTTACAATTTTTGGATGTTTTTTAATCTGGTTTTTACACTGTAATTTTGCCGTTCCTGTCCCTGGAGTCTGCTGTACAAATGCAATAAACCAGGGGTCTCAAACTGCCGGCCATAAACTGAATCTTAGTGTCTATCCTACAGGTCACAAACGGCTGCTGCATCACAGCAACGGAAGACATTAATAATCAAAGCCATCGCTCCGAGCAGCACGGAAAAGATGACATCAGCAAATTCATAAAATATGTGTAAAGCAGGAGTTTCAAAGGCTTCCTGACTCCTCACTCTGTACAGTACAAGAGCACGAAGAAAAATCGAGATGGCTAGGCCCTCAAGACATTGACAAAATTACACCATGAAATACACATTCGTCTAAACACATGCATTTCTGCACTCTTTTTTTAAGAAAGCAAGATGAAACTGCACTGCTCTTTGAAATGAGGTAGCGTTTTTGTATATACACCAACAACTGAGACTGTAAACAGCCTAAGAGTCGTGTAAACAGGTAAGTTCATGGTGTACTTTTCCACCAAAACAAAGGTCGGTCTGATGCTGTGACTCCAGCATACTAATATTTAAAGGTGACACCTTTATTTATCTAGGTTTACATTTACTGTAAATGATAGTGATAATGGAAACTAGAGTTCACCTCGTGGATCCACTTGCGTCAGGTAATAAAGAGTGCAGCAGTTTGCTCCGTTGGATTGGATCAAGTACCCAGTGAGCAATGACACAGCTCTGACATAATCCTTCTTTGGTGGGTATTCCTGAAAATAGCAACAGTGAGCATTTAGTTTCATTGGAATGAGTCAGTGTTTAAAGTTTTAAGATTGGATCAGATATACAAACAGTCTGACCTAAACAGCTGAGATATTAAAGGGATAGTTCACCCAAAAAGGAAATCCTGTCATCATTTACTCACCCTCATGTTGTTCCAAACCTGTATGAGTTTCTTTCTTCTGCTAGAAATAGAAGATTTTTTTGAAGCAAACAGTTGCTGGTCTCCATATGGAAGTCAATGTGGAACGGTATCTGTCTGGTCACCCACATTCTTTATTTGTGTTCAGCAGAAGAAGGAAACTCATACAGGATTGGAACAACATGGTGACAGAATTTTCATTTTTGGATGAACTATCTCTTTAAATATACACTCCAAAGTGAATCATATTACACAGCTACGCACCGAATAAATAAATATGTAAACATAAAATATAGATTTGAGTTGAATTTCTTTTATATTCTGACCTGTGTCTGGTCATAAACTGGCTGGAATACACTACTCGAGTATTGCCAAGAGTTTGTTTTTGTTTCTCATACGTTTCCTTGCAACGAGGCGCATGTTTCTGTGTGAGTTTGTTGTGTTCGAAACAACTTGAAAGTCTGTTAGTGATCAAGAGTTGTTTATGATGTCCAGTTTTTCAATGTAAATATTTGCAAAGTTGACAGTAGTGTTTTAAAATCTGTTTAGATTTTAAAAGTTGTGTAGTGCATTCCAGCCTTTATAAAATATATATACCGCAACTATATCACAGTAATTTCATAAGAAATCAATAATTGGGACACAAGGCAGCCCCAGTTGGCTTTCAGTTGCACGAATGGGCATGGTCATGCACAACAGCCAATATTAGTAAGCATCTGACCACGACTGACCAATCAGAATCAAGTATTTCAAAGAGCCGTACAATGAGCTGATTTATTACAGATTTATTTCAAGACATCAACATCTTGTGTCAGATTTTCCATGGAGAAAACAATGAAAGACATAATAAGCCTGTTGACGCTAGACATGAAATTATTCATTACAACACGGGGATTTGATCACCCGACGCCGTACTTGATACACCTGTCAGACTTTTGCCACTGATCAGGCCTCTTCTGTTTCAAGCGCCTTGAGACCTGGAAGGCTGACCTACATACCAACTGACATACTGTGCCGGACTATATTGTTACCTCTGCCAAAATGTCTCTTAAGATCAGAGCTTCTACAGACCTAACAATCCAGACCAAACACAGACATACCGGGTGTTTGACAGAGTAGTTGATTATCAGATAGTCATTGCCAAGAGGAAGCCATGACCGCATGGTGACAAAGTCTCTGTTCTTCAATGGACTTGGACATTTCCCTGTAAATAAACAAGGACATGCTTTAGAGGCCTGGTAAAGTATGAAAAGACAAGAAGGTAAATCTGCACCACTGCATACTAAAATGCATATTTAAAAAATAATAATAATCTACCAGGACATTACCCAGTAATTGTATTTTTAACTCTAAAACGCAATGAAATGCAAAATTCAAAATACCGGTAAAATACCTGAGACAAATAAATGACTTCATATTAATACAGTACAGTGTGCCATATTTGTATGATTTTTTTTTACAGTGTATTAACCATTTAAAAAAAAAAAATAATAATAATTCATTACATTTATATAGCGCTTTTCTAGGCACTCAAAGCGCTTTACATTGTCAGGGGGTATCTCCTCATCCACCACCAGTGTGCAGCATCCACCTGGA
>NW_015552562.1:555275-561393 GCF_001515605.1 Sinocyclocheilus anshuiensis
GACCCACACAGACCACAGGGTGAGCACCCCCTGCTGGCCTCACTAACACCTCTTCCAGCAGCAACCTAGTTTTCCCAGGAGGTCTCCCATCCAGGTACTGACCAGGCTCAGCCCTGCTTAGCTTCAGTGGGCAAATTTCAGATGATGTTTAAATTACTCTTGCAAGATGTTTCCTATAAGCTTTATGTTCTCACAACATAGCTTAAAACAGCATTTTCTGCTTGTTTTCTTACTCATTATAATTGCAAATTCTTCAAAAATGGGTTTGTATGTTGATCAGAACTGCATTTTTTAATACACTGTAAAACGTGGTAACCTGCAATTGTTACCTTAAAGATATTTCTATTTCTACCTGATTTAACCCATACTTTTTTTATGTTTGACTTGAATAAAGACAATTAATTAAAATCTTACCATTTTTAGGTTACTATTTTTTTTGTGATATTTTACAAGAGACTCCTCTTGTACTGTCACTTTAAATTACTCTCATCGATGTCCCTTTATAATTTATTGCTGATATCCATGCATAGTATATCTGAGAGCACCACAAGACACTCATTTAACCATAAACATCCCAATGATTTTCATCATTGCAGTTTAACTGTAGAAATTGCACTCCATCATAAAATGTACTGTAGCCACCCACAACTTTTATATTGTATCTTACAATCTTCTTAGTAAGAACAAAAGGGCTTAATTTAAAAAAAAAAAGTGTGTTTGTGTGCTTCGCCAGGAACACGGTGGAAATAACAGCTCAGCTGAGACAGAAACAAAGGAGTGACTCACAGGAATAATATCCTACATCTGCATTAACTGTCAGTCGTCCAATATCGAAAGTGTCGATCATGTTAGTGTCCCATTTTTTACGGTAGCTTGTGTCGTGCAAGACGTCGTAGAGAGTCTCTGCCGTCACGTCCTTGCACACGATTCTCA
This sequence comes from Sinocyclocheilus anshuiensis, assembly GCF_001515605.1. Lineage (NCBI taxonomy): Eukaryota > Metazoa > Chordata > Actinopteri > Cypriniformes > Cyprinidae > Sinocyclocheilus > Sinocyclocheilus anshuiensis. The sequence goes on from NW_015552562.1 coordinate 556,209, forward strand.
TCTAAGAGAAAAAACAGACATTGTCTCATTGAGTCATTTAAATCTTAAGAACTTTTCCATTACAGTTGAATACAAAGTTCACAAAGTGTGTTGAGCGGTGAAAAATCTCCTGTAGTTTTCCCTCTGGTGCAGCCGTGATAAAGTGCTGACCGATTTTGAATGCACTCTGTTACCGGGCAGATGAAAAATGAAAGCTTTTCACTGTGCTGGCAAAGGCCTGCTACCATTATACATAGATCTATTCATTTCCTTATCTTTAAAAGCCCTGCCTTCTGTGTGATTCAGCCATGTCAGGTCAAAGAGAGTAAAAGTTGACACAGCAAACAGTGAGCATAAAAGGATCCTCACTGGAGTGAGAGATACAGTGGAGCTTTAGATTTAAGCATGTTGGCTTGCATTTGTATTTCAAGCTCACATGTTTTTCCACGTATACTGTAGCTACCTTATCCTGGGTTGTGAGAAGGGTCAGGTAAGTATGAATACATCAAATGCAATGTGATCAGATATTGTATGGCTCTACGACGCAAGAAACCGTGTAACCCAATCAACTCTACCCTGGCATCATTTAATAATTTATACCCAACCCCCTACAACCCCAGCTTGATCGGTTGCTGCTCATTTCCATTGGGTTCCTTGGAACAAGTTTTATTTAGTCTCTATGAATGGAATGTCGTCAAAGCCTACAAAGCTCAATTATTCATGAAAAGAACGCATCGGTGGCCCGGAGAGCTGCGTGAATTATTGACGAAGGCCTGTCATCTCCTTTTATTTTTGCAGGCGTTACAGGTCTAAATAATTTCCCCACACCTGCCTGAAACGTTGCTGAAACAGCCCTCATGCATATAGGTTCTCGCATCGGGACGGCTTTTAGCCATTGTCAGAGAGGTCAACAGAAGTGCTTTTACACACCACAAAAACACAGAAAAAGGCCCAACTCTGGTAAGCCAGCAGGAGGGGCTCAGGTTTCCTCATCTGAGCCTGCTGTTACTATGGTTTTCCACTCTTAATTTTTCAGCACATCTCATGGGTGCAGTCTGTCCCTGAGAGACCGGTCTTTCATCTCAGAGTCTGTGGATCATGAAGCCGTCAGGCCAGGCCTGTACGCTGAGTTCCCCTGGGCAAATGGCCCATAACCATATCTCTGTTTGTTTCTATAAGATTTTCTCTGAAAGTGTCTGGAGTCTGTGAGGAAAGCTACTGTTCAGGAGATTAAATGATATACTGCACTACTGTTTTCGCACGGCGAAGACTAATATACTGCTGTTCCAAAGGCTATGTATATTCAAGCCTTTGGTTCATATGCTGAAACTGTGTCTACATTTTTTGTAGTACTAAATGTGACCCTGGACCACAAAACCAGTCATAAGGGTCAATTTTCTAAAATTTAGATTTGAGATATCTGCTCGTCTCCATCGATTGATTGATGAAGCATCGCGAGTGTGTTGAGGAGATGATGGAGACGTTGTTCTTCAGTCTGACGGGAAAACTTTTCTGACTGGTTTTGCATGATTGTAAAGTTCCAATAAAAAACAAACCTTGATCAATGTCTTGTTGTTGTTACACACACATCTCTATAGCAACAGCTGTGTACATGCAACTATTTATTTAAAATGTCACATTGTATTATTATCCATCTATAGATATAGACATGTAGATAGAGATTAGAAAATATGTGACTCTGGAGCACAAAACCAGTCATAAGGGTCAATTTTGTGAAATATCTGAATAAATAAGCTTTCCATTGATGTATGGTTTGTTAGGATAGGACAATATTTGGCCGAGATACAACTATCTGAAAATCTGGAATCTGAGGGTGCAAAAAATGCTTAAAAAAGCCTTTAAAGTTGTCCAAATGAAGTTCTTATATGAATATTACTAATCAAAAATTAAGTTTTGATATATTTACGGTAGGAAGTTTACAAAATATCTTCATGAAACATGATCTTTACTTAATATCCTAATGATTTTTGGCATAAAAGAAAAATCGATAATTTTGACCCATACAATGTATTGTTGGCTATTGCTACAAATATACCCGTGCTACTTATGGCTGCTTTTGTGCTCCAGGGTCACAAATATGAAAAATATACTACTACTACTACTACTACTACTAAATATAACAAATACTAAATAATAATTTTATTGTTTTGAAGAAAGTCTCTTATGCTCACCAAAGCTGCATTTATTTAAACAAAAATACAGAAAAACAGTAATATTTTGAAATGCTTTAAACTGTGGAAACTGTCTGAGTATAATTTAAAATGTAATTTACGTCAGTGAATTTTTTCAGCATTACTCCAGTTTTCAGTTTCACATGATCCTTCAGAAATCATTCTAGTATGCTGATTTCCTGCTATTGAAAAAAATTTTTCTTGAAAAGGACAGCCATTATTTAAAATAGAAATCTTTTGTAACATTATACATGTCTTTACTTTATATAATAATAATGCAGGTGCATGAGCTGTAAGACAAAACTATAAATCAATATACAATGGTTGTTAGACACAAAAAGGTGATGTGGTTACAGTGAATTGCTTCCTAAAATGCACAAGCCAGAAGAACATTATCTCAGTATTGTTAATATGTTAATAATATGCCATATTGGAAAATCCAGCTTTGGTGTTTTGTGACATAGCAACTGGTTTCTAGCTGGTCATTGTTGCTGCTCTAATCCAGTTAGACAAGTAAACTATTCATTACATACTAATGTGTATTTCTTAGCTAAAGTTACTGTTCTCACACTTACTAGTATATTTTCTAGATTTACCGGTACTTATTTATTAGATACTATTACTCACTTGTGAGAAAATTGTTACTAGCCACATTTCACCAATTACAATTACAATCTCTTTTATTATTAATATTATAATTATTATTATTTCATGCTACATCATGAATGAACTAAATACCGAATATCTGAACATTTAGTACCAACAACAATTGGAAAAAAATTTAACTAGTAAAGGCAATATCTGCACCACAGATCCCCTTGAATTCAATGGCAAACATATGCAGATTGTGACTAGTTACAAAGTAGGTACTGGTAGTAAATAAATAATTAGACCTATTACTAGTTACTAGTTGAATCGATAGGCTACTAGTCACTGTTAGATTACTAGTAATTAAAAAAGTAAAAGAAACGCAAATATATATAGGCTAGTTAGTTGTACAGAATAAATGTAAAAACAGCTTGCCATATTATGCTGTGTTCTCCAGTAAATGAAGGATACGTTTACTAAGCATAGAAATATTACACAGAATCTATTTTTCATAGACATTTAGAAGATGATCTGTAATATCGAACATATGCTAGAGTTGGTCATATTTTAGACGATAATGAAGTGAGGACTGAAAGCAAAGAGTGTAAACAAAGTACTAGTTGGGTTGTGTGTGCGTCTATTGATCCGCATTGCAGCGCACTTGCCTTGAGTTTCTGCACAGTTTTGCACTCCTCGTCTCGACACCAAACCGTCACTCCTCCTTTGTTATAACGGGCGACCCAGCCATCCTGACTTTCACATTGATCTCGGAAAGATAAGAAATCGGTATCGTCCGGTATCTGGACTGGCATCTTGACTCCCGGTGCTGTGAATTAGACAGGTCTGCTGGGCTAAAAGCTCCTCTCATAAATGATCCGCTCGTTTGTGTTCTCTTCACTTATCGATGATTTCCAGTTAGTTTTGGAAAACTGACGGATCAAAAACTGCTGTTTTTGCTGTTTAGTCTAACTGTTGCACCTCTGCAAACTGTGTATCGCTGAATCTAATGTATGTTGGAGCAGGTGTATTTGAGCATCCTCTTCAGTCCTGTATCAGTGCCATACTGGAGAGAGGCATTAGGCTATATAAGTATGGCATCACGTTACCGCCATGTCGTTTTTCAGGTGGAGCAGTCTACAAGGGCTCATTTAGTCAGACTGACTGATGATCCACGGATCAGGTGTCATGTTTGTCATTTCAAAGGATTTCTTTTCCGTGACTGTTTTGTTTAACCTGTGCAGGTGTGTAGCCTGAATCCAGCGTCTACTGTTTCCTACTCTATCACCTTCCTTCAGCCTCACTCCTTACTATCATATTGTGCAGGGGAAAAGTAAGAGTCTGCTTTGTACAGATTAGTAGGGAAACATGTCCCAAACGAAGTCTAGAAGGACTATTTTTGTGTTCTTTGCTTTGCTCAGAACATTCAGGGGGCCAGCAACCAAAAAAATATTATTCTTAATAAGAAATATAATCTATTAAATATCAGATGAACTGTAAAAGTCAATCTGAAATGTCCATTTGACATAAAATTAAAGTTGTGTTGTTTGGACATTAAGGGAATGTTAAAGGGGTCATAGGACGCTACATGCACATTTACAAGTTGTTTGAACTGAAATGTGTGTTGGCAGTGTGTGTACACAACCACCCTATAATGATAAAAATCCACCCAGTGTTTTTTTTTTAATCTGGTTAAATGTTTTCCCCTTTCTCAAATTAAGCCGATCTCAGATGCCTGTCTGTGTGACCTCACACAGACAGGCCCCTCCCACGATAGTTTGATTGACAGTAGCGTTTCAGCACAGACTGGACTGGTGTCTTACCTTAGACCCGCCCTGAGTGAGCTTTCATCAGTCCGCCATTGTTTCACCGCCGGAGCAGATGTAGACAAGAATGACTCCTAAGCGATTGAGGTGTTCTGTTGTTGGATGTAATAATGAACATAATTTTCTCCCGACATCTGAGCCGCTGAACTCGCAGTGCATTACATTGTTTCTGAAGGGAATGCGCCCCCGATCTACATAAATGCATCTATGTTCGCGCGAATCATTCATGATCCAGCCTCATCTACAGAAGAAGTGAGTATAATGTTTTGTAATGAACCTTTGCAAATCGCCTTTCCTAATAATGTGCTAATTAGCAAGTTTCAGATGAATGCGGCTAAAGTAAACAGTCTCCCTGAGGAGATATATCCAGCTGCAGACCCGCAGCACCAGCAGTTTCAGAACCGCAGCCACAGAACCGCTGCCACAGAACCGGAAGTGAGGGGCGGAGTTATTGACAACGAGAGAGCACGGTGAGTAGTCTGTAATGTTTTTGCTATCATATGTTTAATAATTATCATATATATTATGTTAAGCATTTATCTGCTAAGTACTTAACGTGTGCTTGGCTTTATTATCTTATATTGAAACTTGAATTTGTTCAGA
>NW_015552562.1:562260-569284 GCF_001515605.1 Sinocyclocheilus anshuiensis
TATCAACTTGTGGAAAATGGGCATCCTATGACCCCTTTAACTATATATTTGGAATTTAGATTTGGGATACCTTCGTAAACTCTGGAGATCAGAATAATAATAAAATGGGCTTTTTGTGTGCACTGAAATGATGTACTGGGTGGTTTATCTTCACTTGAGTAGTTGAATCATCCATATGAAACATTGCCCATTCTCAATTAAGCAGATGCATGTGTCAGTCGCAACGTCAGTCTTAAAGAATCTCCTGCAGGTGCCAAATAATGTGGGCTGTCAGTCTGCTGCTTTCTTGGGCTTCAACAATGAAAATCTAGCATTTCTATCATCAATCTTCAGAGATCATTTATTAAAATATCTTTGTTTTTTATAACTTAAAACTGAAGCATTAGATATACAGTAGTTTCAGATTTTGTATTTTTGTAGTAAACCGCCTGCAGCTTTACTAATTATTGCTGAGTATACAGCAGAATGCTAAAGCCCCCTTAAACAAAATGTTATTATGTTTCACTTAATGCGTAGCTGTTGGAGTTTGTTGACTTTTACTGTTTTGTGAGAAAATTAAGTGAAATGTCTCTTATCTTGGGCAGATTTAGCACCATTGTACCCTTAATGAAATAATTTTGCTTATATCCAAATATTGCCCATATGTCACACAAGGAGTTTGTGTATAACCATAAGATGGCACTAATGAACCCCTTAGGACAATGGTTCTCAACTGAGGGCAAAGACTTAAAATAAGATAAAACAAGCTTTAAAATAAGCTAAAACAACTGAAAATCAAGATTTTTTTTTTCTATTAAGAAATAGTATTCCCACTGTCTTGAAAAACGTGACTTTAAAAGTGTAGTTTCTAGATGTGGAAAATTCATGTCAATTAATAAAATTGTATAAATCCATGGGCATTTTCATTAGAATATATGTTTTTGATGCCATGCTAAAAAATATGTTGTCAGAAAATATTTATTTAGTACATCACAAAAAAACGGGAGAAGTCACGTAAATTCATTGGTTAAAAGGAGAAGGATCCCTGGAGAAACTTTTATAATTCTAAAACTTATTTTAATTTTAGTTAGAATCATTTTAGCTATTTATTTTAATCATGAACACTCTTATTAACATATTACATGGGGGTCCTTTGAATATTGTTGTGGACTTTGGGAGGACTTGGAGTCAGAAAGACTTGAGAACCACTGCATTATGAAAAAAAAACGTACTGCACCAATACTACTCATGTGCCCTTCATCACTCTGTTTACATTAAGGTGAAGGCACATTAAATTATGTCTTTAGGGGGGTTTTGTACCACTGTTAGATGACCCCTGCAGTTATCTTTAGGCTGACCACCTCCACATCCATATTTTGCATTTACCCTTGTAATGTATGTGCGGTCCAGCTGTCCAGAAAGGCTTTGCTGTGTGTGTTGCTGGAATATTTCAGCCTCCTCCTCCTCCTCCTCCTCCTCCATGTGGCAGGGTCATGAGATCACACAGGCTCTCCTCTTTCCCTGTCCTGTAATGTGGCCTAACAAGGGTTCACTGTAGACTGATTCATTCCATCAGGGTCAAACCAGGGCATTCAGTTCACGTCTCACACATGTCTAAACATCACTGCCACTGAAATATATTGTGGTTGAAGTTTAAGTGGTTGTGGAGTGCATTAAGCACTGAGAGGTTCAGCTGGACTTTTTTCTAGTGGAAGTATATGACTGATTGAACTTTTCCATACTGGCAAAAACACATATTAAGGGAATCCTGAGAGCGAAGGTCCACAAGAGCATGTTATGTTGACTCTTTCCCTTGAGGCATCAGCCTCAGTAACCTGATCCTGTTTCAGATACAAAGCTGCACAAATAGAGTCCCTCTTATTTCATTAAAACATATACTCTCAGTCATTTTCCCACTTTAAAAAGCACTATTATGGCTGATATTTTTTGTAGCTGCATTGTCAACAGTTTTCTTTTTATGCGAGTATATACACTGAAAATCTTGGACCAATACTTTGGACCAATTTTGAAAGAAACATTAATTTGTCAAAGAAATCTGTAAAAATGTACTGTATAATGATGATTTTTTATAATATAAAAATACTTAAATTAATTTTTTCAAGGTATTTTGCCAGTATTTTGAATTTTACACTGCATTGCATTGTTTTTGAGTTAATGGAAATGTCCGTAAAATTATTAGATAATGCTCTGTTTAATGAGCTGCCAGTAGTTTTTCTGTTATTTCACACACACACACACACACATATATATATATATATATATATATTACAGTGAGCCATATATATTAGTTTTTCTTATTTTTTTAAATTGAACCTTACATTTTTATTTAATATTGATTAAAAAAAAACATTTATTTATTAAGGACAAATACATTTATACAAAAAGTAAATAAATACATAAATAAATAAAAAATATTATTTATTATAAAGACCATATACTAGATACATTTTCTTTAGACATAAGCCAAAATATTACTTAATGTAGGTCAAATATCATTATATTTTTTGGCTTTTTACAACTTAATTTCACTTAATTGCATCCCAAAAGTTTTCATTTGGGGATGAAATATTCCTCTAAGATTAAATTAAAACATTTTGTTTCATTTAGTTTACTTACAATGAATGAAGACAGCTTTGAAAGACCTTCATGTTTGTGATGTCTTTTCAAAATATGCCAAAAAAAAAACAGCTGAAAAGTTAATAAAACCTGCAATATTTTTTGTCAGTAAAGCAGCCAATATGTCTCCTGCACATCAGCATTCTGTAAAACTATAATATGAAATACTGCACAGCAAAAAAAAAAAAAAAAAGATATTTTATTTTTTTCAAAGTTGTTACTAAAATGATTATTAGGGTACGTTTTACAAGAAAATACTATTTAAGTCTTTTTTTTTTTCATTGTACTTAACATTGATTCTTTTTTCTTTCTTTTTTTTCCTTTGGGCATTTTTTGTTTTTAGACAAACTGAACAAAACAGTTTTAAACTGGAAACCATGATTTTGATTAGACCAATACTGAAATGCACTTTAAATTAATGACACGTTCTTTTTTCAATGTGAGACAGTAGCTCTATCTAAGCAGAAGTGAGCAATAATAATGGCATGTTCATTACTCTGGAAATTCAATGTCACTAAAGACTGAAGGACTATAACAAATTAGATTAAAAGCCATTTTTCTCTGACGCTGGCATAAACATAAACAACGTGGGATAATGCAGTCCAAGAACATCTAAAAATAAAATAACTCTTGACGTTGGGCATTAAACAAAGTACATTTTGAATTATTTCAGCAGATTTCCGCACATCTGATTCATCAGCTGGACTGGAAAGATGCTCTTGGATTGTTTATAATAGGGATTCCATGCAACTTATGGGTAACCATGAAAATTTGCTCTTATACACAAAGCCACCTGTTATATCTTTCCAGTGTGACCACGGGTACTGTAACCCAGTGTTTTCATGTCCATGAGTTTTCTTTTTAAATATTGTTTTAGAGTCAACATTGTCTGCTTGCTAAATTGTTTTCTGGCTTCAGTTAACCTGCTCTTGGAAACAGGAAGTAATGCCAGACAGTAAGGAGACCACTGGTACCCCAAGGAGAGTGGAAAAACACACTTAATTGTTTCCCCTTAAGGTAACCCATTCCCCAATCCTGTGGCTTGATATGGAAAGCTGCAGTGATACAGGATGCTGCATGGGCATTTTTCACTCCATTGCAAATGATTCTGTTGACATCCGAGTGTTGAATCAATAATGGAAAGAACGAATAATTAAAAGTGTGAAAAGGGCACTGAGAAACCTCAAAGGAGAGCTCACACTAAATTAGCACACAATGGGCCTCATTTATCAATCTAACGTAGAAACATAGCGCACAAATCAATTTAGGACAGAGTTCACGTGTGATTCATGAAACATTCGTATGCCGCCAATTTCATCGTACGAATGATCGCACGTTGATAAATGTGGCGACAGAAAACAATCGTCATTTGAATATCACGAGCAAAACGGTGCACACCGGTTTGAGCTTGAACGTGCCCCTGGTTTAGAAGCCACGCCCCTAGAGTTTACTACACGGAGAAACGAAACCCGGCCAAAAAGAGGAAGTAATCTCATGAAAGAGAAATTGATCTTACTCCAAAAACACCTGTTAACCTTGTAATTGCAAACAATTAGGCTACATTAATTTATGTCATTTATATGTATATTAAAATACTGGTAAATATAAACAGTCTTATTTAGTTCCCCTCACTCTACAACAAATATTTTAAATTTAACGGTATTCAGAACAGAACAAGAATGAAAAATAAGTAGTTATACTGTATTTACTGTATGCTGCGCGCAAGTTCAGGTATAACTCAAAAACGTGCGTACACACGAGCTGAGACCAGACGTGAGATTTGTTCGCAGCCACCGCTCACGTCCATATTGATAAATTCCAAGTTTTGCGTTGAAACGACCGTAGGCTACGCCCAATTTTCTGTCGTACGTTCGTTTCGTAAATGAGGCCCAATGGGATTGATATCAAATGGAATGTAAAAATTCCACTTTCACTCTTTTTTGTTTACTGGGCATCTGAAGCATTGAGGTATCAAAATTCAAAGGGCAAATGGGTATTCCTTCTCCCTCTGGAGGTTTCAGAGCTAAGGAATGTGCTCTTCCCTGGATGAAGCCCAGCTGAACATTAAACACTAGGCCCCATGGCAACTCCTGGACATGGCCATAAAAAGTAATAGAAGAAACAGACCTCAACGAGGTAATGTGCCGTATTTCATTTCTGACATGAAATAACAAATACAAAATAGTGAGTAAATTAATCTGTCAATCAATGTTGAGTCTTTTTTTTTTTTTTTTTTTACTGAAGATTAAACACTTTTTATTGGAGATTTTCTTGTTTGTTGACAACGCATTAAACAGATGTCATTCACTGAAATGCTATTAACGTCAGATAAGAATTGGAGACTGGATTTGTATTGTGCATTGTAAATTTCAAAAAACAGTAGAAACAAGAAAGATTTATGTTTATTATGTATGAAAAGGGAGATTGAAGTAACAGATTGGGAGGTTTGTTGCAAAAGGTTACAAATGGTTCTCCAGAGGATGTCTGTGATCAGAATGTTTGATATTTTCCTCTTTGATCTTAGAATCAAATAGAAATAAGTTTCTCAACATGTGATTATCAGGTAAGTTATTCCCATCTATCAGCCAACTTTGGCTAACATTTGGAAAGGTTCTCTCAGTAACATTAATAGAACATTCATTCAAAGTTATCAGGGGCCAGTTGCATAAATATAGTCACTATGTTTGACCAACTAGCAGTTAGCCAAGAAATAGTCTTACTTTTCTGATTCAGATTGGGCCAGTCTACCTTTTTGTAGCTGACTTTAAATAATTATGACCAGTCTTGAAGAAAACAAATTAGATGACTAACTTTTTAAGACTAGTCTAAGCAGTTTACGCAACTGCCCCTGGTCTTCGATGTTACTGAAACATTAGCAAAAAAAAAAAACAACACTATTTATATATTGTTCATAGAACGTTTTTATGAAATATTGATGCTTTACAGAAAATTCAAAAGTAACATTCCCATTATGTTTTCAAAATAATAGAATGGGATATTTTCCTTAATGTTGTCTTTAATGTCCACATAACCAAGAAAAAAAAGTTTTTAAAATGTAAATAGTGGATGTTCTGAAGTTTCATAGAACATTCAGAAATAATTCATCAACTTAATTGCAAAACAAAGTGCAAAAGATTAATTTAAACCCATGGTTTAGAGGCCGATGGCTTTCATGTCCATGTTTGCCAGGCTGTATATATGATATGATATTTGACGTGGCATGCATCTGCATCATAAAGGTCTACCGTAACATGCAGCATCCTGGATCCCTGCTGCTTTTATACAAGGAAAGAAAATCAAGATCGGAAAATAACCCCATTATGGTTCAGGTAGAACTCAGTAGACGTTCCTGTTATTCAATAAACTTCAAAAACAAAGTCGTAATATAAAAGTAAGGCTTTAATGCACATGCAGCACAACAAGGGAAAATCCCTCCTCAAGCCACTCAGGAGGAATCACCTCTCTAAATACCACACAGCTAATGGAGCATCGGCCGGTCTAGAGGATATGAGGAGCGGTCATTAACCACTGCTGCTAGATTTATAGGGTAATCCCAAAATAGACCACATGCCAACCCTACTGTAAAAGAAAATAAGAAAGAATAGCCTGTCCAAACATACCGTTGACACATTGTTTATTTTAGATCATCTCTTGTATTTTTGGCAAAATCTGCTGTATCAACATTATTTAATTATGAGTTTCTCACTTATTTATTAGCTTACAGTAGTGGATTTGATTATGCAACTAGCCATATAACTCCCTAATGCTTAAAAATGTAACTGATGGAATTAAATGTTATTTTTAAACATCCAAGAGAAATATCAAGTGTTTAATCATCCCATTTCTTCAGCTGGATTGGAAACTTGACCTTTTTATTGTACAATTAAATGCTTATTGGAAACAAATTTGAAAGAAAAGTGTAGCAGTAACGCATTCTGTAATGGATTTGATGTACAAATGCCATTTGTGCTGCTTTTGTAGGGGAAATAGAAGAAAAGATAAAGAGTTTTCTGTCTTTTGGGGGATTTTAATGCCAGTTTAATAAAATAAAATAAAATATTAAAAAGACATTCTTTGTGTTGAAAGTGAGTGCCGATGTTTTGAAAAGTCTAAGCACACCTAAACCAGACATAAGTGTTTTATTAATGCTGAAAGTAAGAGTGCTTTTGAAGTATTTTGATGTTCCAAACATATGACTGTTCAAGTGAGGTTTTGGTGAAGTTTATCAGGTAATATTATAGTTCCAGAATAGGTGTGTTTCTTTAATGTAGTTCATTCTTTAGTCTTTAGAGGTCAGAATTGAGGTCAATTACACACAGCAAGCATGCAAACCAAGAGATTTTAAAGGGGTCATATGATGCGATTTCAATTTTTCCTTTCTCTTTGGAGTGTTACAAGCTCTTGGTGC
>NW_015552562.1:569533-583271 GCF_001515605.1 Sinocyclocheilus anshuiensis
ATCAACTTTCACCGTGGACGAAGCGGAATCCAGCCCGGGGTCCGTCACATGTGGTTGCCGCTCATTCGTCGGATCCTCCGGGCGCGCCGTTCTCAACCCCGCCGCCTCAGCTCTCTCTCGCCCGGCCTCAGCTCACTCTATCCCGGCCTCAGCGCACGCTAAGCCGGGGCTTCCGCTAGTTTTTCGTTGTGAAAGCGAAACTACTTTGTTTGGCCTTCCAAAAGAGTACACGACTACAAATCAGTGGTTAAGTTGTATTTACAACACTTCCAGAACAGTTCAACCCAAATATCCAGATGTGTGCAGTGCATTTTATGGAGGACTGTTTCCTGATTCTGGGAGAGTAACGTTAGACTAAAATGCCGGCAGTTCTGACTCACGTAAGTACGTTTTCATTTAAAGGATTTGCCACTGATGATTCAAACGCGAGTTTTGGGCAGTGTAGAGTGGCGTTTATAGTTTGTCATTTCTCTGATCACAAATGCAGACATGGTTTTATGTGTACGCGGCGCGATGCAATGCAACGCAACGCGTAAAAAGACAGTATAAGTCATTATAATCAGTAATTATGTCCCCACTGGATGCAACAAATGCCTCGTTTGTAATGGGTTTTAATGTTTTTGTCTCGTCGCTCCGGCCGGACATGGCATCAACAGTATGTGAGGGGCATAACATTTCCGTCTCACGCTTGAGGTATTCGGCCAATCACAACGCATTGGATAGCTGGCCAATCAGAGCACACCTCGCTTTTCAGACCGGTGAGCTTTGTAAAAATCGACGCGTTTCAAAAAGGCGGGGCATAGAGGAGAAACAATAATGTACAGTATGTGGTAAATAATGTGGTTTTTAAACTTTAAACCGCATAAACACATTTCATTACAGCAAATACACAAAAAATGACCCCTTTAACAATTGCTACAATACCCCGTTCTAATTAAGAATTCTAATAGTGCAATTAAAATATGGTGAATTATCAAGGTATCACAAATGTTAAAAACAACCCAATGGGTATTTTTTTAAATGCACTGCTGGGTAAATACAGGAGAGGACACATGCTGGTTTGCTTATTTTACCCAGCAGGGGTTACACGTTTAACCCATATGGCAGCTCATATTCACTGAATGTTGATGAGATAATTTTATCTCATGGTTATTACATTTATTTTTACTTAAATAAATAAAAATCTGTAAATCGTGACTATAAATTAATAGTGAACTAGAGCAAGCTATTGAGAGAATTTCTTTTATCTGATTGCAATTTGTTTTTGTAAGTAACGACAAATTCATTAAAATCATCAAAATAAAAAAAAGACATCAAGTAGGCTATCAACAGGTCATTATCATTTTTTTTTTCAATGTATTATGACCATATTTACAATAATACACATTTTCACGACTATTTTTAATGATAGGCTACTACTGTACTTTTACATAGGCTACACAAGAATAGGTTAGGCTATTGAAAAGGCTATATATATAAGCTATAGGCTATATTTACTTCATTTTACTTTCATTTTGCACTCAATTATGCACAGTTGTCGGTTTAACTATATTAAATAATTCTAGCAGTATAACATGTTTACAGTATATTATAAACTTTAACAGTGAGTTATTCTATTGAGTGTTATAATCCAGTAACATGCATCAGAGCTTTGTCATGGTGTGAGTGAAAGTGTCGTGTTTCTGGTCGTCTCAAGCAAGCCCCTCCCTGAGCACCGGGGTCTCGGTATTTAAGCCGGACTCTGCCGCACGCGGTGCCGCTCTGGAGTGCGCTTGCAGGGACGCGAGATGAAGCGCTTAACTTTGTTTGCTCTGGCTATCACCTTAATCGCGACAGGTTTCGCCGCGAAAACCCCATATCAAGCGGTTCTTCAGCACAGCAGGATAAGAGGACGAACTCATGGGTAAGAGCTGTTCCGCAGGGATCATACTCTTGATTCTTTCATTGAGTGTGCACTAAATTTGATTTGAAACACAAATAAAGGCCCTCTGGTTTATATGCAACCCTACTGATCATTTTCCCAACATCACTGAAAAACTGTTTCTTCTTTAGTCCTGCAGCATGCATTGAGCATTTGGTGCATGTTAAGGAACATTTAAAGAAAGCTGTGTTGATTTGATTTGTGTTGCAGCCCCAATGTTTGTGCTATGCAGAAGATTCAAGGAACGGATAAGAAGTACTTCACCAACTGCAAGCAATGGTATCACCGCAAAATATGTGGCAAACCAACGTGAGTGACCACAGATATCTTAATACAGAAATATATCTATCTATCTATCTGTCTGTCTGTCTGTCTGTCTGTCTGTCTAACAGGATAACAACATTTTGCAAATATATTATTTTACTGCTAAAAGTATGAACCAGTGTATTGCATTCAGTGAATATTTGCTCTTAGATAAAATACCAGACTTTTTAAGTTGCAGAGGAAAAAACTCTCTCAGGACATAACTAGATGGAAAATGTTTCACCAGTTGTCATGCAAGAGTCTTTTCCCCACATTTATGCAACTAGATTTAAGTTTATTACAGACTTTTTTTCATCTAAACTATCTGAATGTGCTGAGATATATAAATGTGAATAAACTTTTATTGAAAAATAAAAGATTGTAATCACCTTTCTAGCTGTAAGGAATTTAAAATGCATCATCTATGCGCTTTGAAGAGCAGGACAGGTTGTCATAAATGATTATTATTATCCTATGCAGGAGGATTCATCACATATATTCATAGGGTTAGACAAATTTGGTGAAGCATATTCTAAAATAATAACCTTTTTAAGACCTGAATATGAAATGTCTTGTTAAAGTTATTGTTAACTTTAATGACTTTAACTATAGTTATAAATTTATATAGTAGACTTTTCTTTTGTATCTATATAATGGAACAGTGCAGGGTATTTGAGTTCAAGTTGACAATAGATATAGAAGAACGTTGTGTAGTAATGGTTACCATATGTCTCTTGGTAATTGGCTTCAGACTTCGTGGGGTTAAATTGCCTAACATCCTGAACAGTGCATTAATGCGAGGCTGATAAATCTGAGTGCCATTCTGTCTGAAAGCTCTTCAGTGCACTAAGACCTTGATCCCAATTACAACTTGTAGCAACGCTGTTTGACTGACATCCACTTGATGACCCCACAGGGGGAAAAGGTGTTATTGGTTACACGAACATACCACAGACAAATATATTAGAGTTCAGGAGGAACCGCATATTCAGTGTCTACAATGCAGAAATTAAATGAAGCTGATGTTTTGGCACAGGACATGGTGGATGCTTATTAAGTATGCTGGAATCTGGAATGGAGTCTGGAATGTCTAGATTTGGAGACATTATGATTAATGTTGCTTACATAAGGTACGCCAACAAGTGTTGGGGGTTGTTTAGTGTGCAGACGTTTTTTTAATATCCCAGTGTATTCTGGTTAGATGATACTTTGTGATGCCCTATATCAGGCATATTTACACCGCCGTCCAAAAGATAAAAAATACACTATAAATATTAAAATTGTGAGATATTATTGCAATTTAAAATAACACTTTTCCATTTGAATGTATTTCTAAATGTACTTTATTCCTGTGGTGCAAAGATAAATGATTAATCCAGTCTTCAGTGTCACATGATCCTTCAGAAATCATTCTACATGCTGATTTGCTGCTCAAGAAACATTTCTGATTATTATCAGTGTTGGAAACAGTTGTGCTGCATTAGATTTCTGTGGAAACTTTGTAAAATTGTGGGTACCTCTTTTGATCAATTTAATGCACCCTACTAAATAGTTTTAGTTTTCCCCCCCAAAAAACGTCTTACTGACCCCAAACTTTTAAACAGTAGTGTACATAAAAAATGTTATGTTGTGGGAGAATGACAAGAATTTTTTTGTCTTTTTTGCCCCATTTTGTCTTTTAATTAATTGATTTTGCCGGTTATTAGTCATACATTTAGTTATTTTTTTCTTTTAAATGCTGTCTGTTTGGCAATTCTGCTCAAGAATAAGATTTAAAATCGCACTGGAAAATCTTGAGACACAGAAGGACTTGTTTTATTCATCTCCCCATGTTTAAACAGAGTTTCTTTCATAGCCGTTCTCAAGAAACAAGAAGGAAGTCAGAGTTGCTGTGGGTGCTTGGATGCTTTTAGGAAATGACTTCAGTTGGGACTCCTGAAAGTCTTATATCCCCAAGCACACACAAATCATTGAGACCAGGTCTCAAGGAGTTTTCCATTCACTCTGATGTCTGTGAGAAAAAATGTTGAGCCTTGCGGTGAAAGGATGTACCTTACTCAGGAAAGCCCAAGGTTGGGTTCTGTGACACTTAAGTTCACTTGATTTACAGAGTTTCTTTGGGGTTTGGAAGTTTGGGGTTGGAGGAATTTTGTGGGAACAATTGCACTCTTTGTATGGTTGGTTCATAAAGGTCAGTGCTGTGGAACAGCATGTTTCCAGGTCACTTGAGGAGAGACCAATAACTTTTGTCACAAATTACTCCCCAGTGCTCTCTTTTTGCTAGCCACCTGGTTCAGGCACTTTATTTTCACAGAAATATTTTTTGCTGAATTTCAGTGATTGTAATGGTTATATTCATATATACTGTAATCGTGATGATATGATTGGATGATTTCAGCAAACCTTTTAAATATGATAACCATTTATGCCTTATCTTCTGTTTAAGAAGAAGTTGTCTGGGAAATTATATTGTCACTTCTGATATAAGGAAGTGAGACGTTTTAGAAGATGCAAAATGATGAATCAGATGACCACCCACACGCTAAATATAGATTTCAACATAATACAGTTTTCACAATGCTTCTTGGAACCGCTTGTCTCACCACTTGAAAGTGCACAATATGTAACTTATGCGGCCTAGCTGTTTATTTTGTCAGAAATCCATGGCTACCATCATTGCTTATGTTGGCAGAGGACAAACAGGAGTTGAGTTACCATCTGTTTTGATAATCAGTTCAATCTGCTTTCCTCTTCCGTGTGTTTTACAAGTCTGTCCCATGCCTGAATGTTAGGATTGTTGCCTTTGTTTAGATTTGCCTTCTAGTTTTCCACTCTATCACCGTCTAAGATGCTGTGGGTCACTCAAGATAGTATGCTAACAATTTGTTGAGATTGAGATGAGACTTAGTAGTCATTATTTAGTCTCAATACAAGCACTGTGTCATTGTAAAACCCCGTTTTACCCTCAGGAAATAATCCAACGTTTATTTCTTGGAAAAACAAACCTTTTTAGTAGTGAGTTAATAATAGTGAACTGATAAAAAGTGATTATGCATATAAACATTAAATGCATAAGTAAGAGATCATAACATTTTTCAGAAAAGGAAACGTCTGAGGAAAGCAATATGTCAATCTTCAGTATCCCAATTATTGCACCTTTGCATGGTGGTTCCTAGGAATTTCCCATTGTTTTTATTGGCAGGACTGCTGGTGTTAGAGTTCCCTCTCAGGAGTTTCCCTGGCCCATACCGTACCTCTGGATTCTTCAGCTACCAAAGGAAATTAGATTTTATGACCCTCTAAGACCAACTCGAGCACAGACCTTATTTATCATGGAAATGCCTGGCACAAAATAAAAAGAAGTACAGTATAGCTTAAGCCATGCACTTTAAAACGCATCGAGGAGTGTGTTGGTTGTCACAGCCCTTCAGCCCTCACAGTAATAAAGAGAGAAATATAGACCTGATTTCCTGCAGAAGTTCCTGAAGAACTCCCATTTCTGATACAGAATCTTCTATGAAACCCAATGATGTTTTGAACGTTTCTTTGTAGGGTGGTCAGCTATGAGTGCTGTCCTGGTTATGAGAAGGTGATTGGAGAAAAAGGCTGTCCAGCAGGTACGTAATTATAAATTGTGTGCATGAAAAGAGGTTTGTTATGATGATATAACAATAAAAAATGGATTTATTTTTCAAAGCTCTACCTCTGGTGAACATCTATAAAACCTTGGGTGTGGTTGGAGCCACTACTACCAAGATGTACTCTGAAAGAGCGAAATTGCAGGAGGAGATCGAAGGTCCTGGCAGCTTCACATTCTTTGCTCCAAGCAATGAGGCTTGGGCTGCACTTTCCACTGTGAGTTCCCACTCCATAGATCATGTAGAAAAAAATAAAGAGTTTCCTGTCATTTTAGGCAAGGCAGAGTTCACCAAAAACCATTATAACTGTAAAAACAGCAAAAATATCAAGATAAGCTCAATGTCATTTCAAAATGTGCTGTAGGAAATTCTGGATGCCTTGGTGAGCAACGTCAACATTGAGCTCCTCAACGCTCTGCACTACCACATGATCAACAAACGCTTGACTTCTGACGATCTTAAGCATGGCGCTTCGTTCCCCTCCATGTATCAGGACTTTGATGTTCATATCCACCATTATTCTAATGGAGTAAGTCCAGTTTGGTTGAAACCATCAGTGCTGCTTGGACCAACAAGAGTCTTGTTTAGATGTTCTCAATGGAAATATGTTGTTTACTTTCTCTATGGTTGCTTAATGCTGTTAAGATTTGTGTCAGCTAGTGTATATTCCAAATGATTTGCTGTGAGGTTTTGTGTACTTTACCAATCATATGTTTTGTTGCAGATTGTTACAGTGAACTGTGCAAGGCTTGTGAAGACAGACCAGCATGCCACCAATGGAATTGTGCATGTTGTTGACAGAGTCATCACCGCCATTACCAATAATGTCAACTCTTTGATTGACACCGATGATGACCTGGACACTCTACGGGTAGATCTTATATCGTTATTGAGGGAATTTGCTGGTTCAGTAGGCATTTAGTAGTATAAAGAGTGCAAAGTTCATTGAACGACCTCCTTTGCTTTTCATTTAGACTGCGGTTGCTGCCGCTGGCCTCACTAATCTGTTGGAGAACGAGGGTTCCTACACCATCTTTGCTCCAACCAATGAAGCCTTTGAGAAGATTCCTCCAGAAACGCTGACCAGAATTTTGGGAGACCCTGTTGCTCTCAAAGGTCTTTTGCTCTTTTTCAGCATGAAGCAATTTTCATTTTACTTCCAAATATGATGCATTTCTGAGTGAAACTGGATATTCAATGAGAAAAACGTGAGTGGGATTTAATTTTATCCATTGGGAAATGATTGGATTGTGAAAAGTAGGCGTTTGTCTAGAGCAGAATGGAGCCAGGTGGTTGGAAGAAGCCACTGAAAAGTAAGAGGGATTTGTTCGTAATGTCAGCCAAGCAGGAAAATAGTTTCAGTGTCCAAGCAGGCTATTAGACTGTGCTAAAAGATTGGTTAGGAATAATGTACACTTGTGATTTGTGCATAATAAGAGCAGAAACATGCAGAAAAATATAGGAACAATTTGATTTCATGTTGAGTTTGAGTTCATGTAAGTGTAACCTCATAAACTTCCCAGATGTTGCAACATCGGTTTCATTTTTTTTGTGTTTCCAGAACAGTTGTCATGGTTTCTCCAGTAGCACAGTTGTGCTGATCTTGTCATCTGGTCATCATTTTTTGGTCTCCATCCACTTTAGATCTGCTGAATTACCACATTCTGAAGAACCTGCACTGCTCTGAGTCCATTGTGGCTGGAACACCTCTGGAGACCCTGCAGGGCACCGTGCTGGAAGTCGGCTGTGATGGCGAAGAGATGACCATCAACGGCAAAGCCATCGTCACGCAGAGAGACAAGCTTGGAACCAATGGAGTCATTCACTACGTCAATGAACTTCTTATCCCTGACTCAGGTTTGATCTTTAGAAGATCTTAGGGCCAGATTTACTAAACAGGGCAAATTAGTGTGAGAGCACAATCCCATAAAAGCGCAGATGGGAGTGGAAAGTTCAATGCATGAAATGAAGAACACAGACACAGCTGGATCATTTCCATAATGACCAACGCAATCTACCAAGAGCAGCGCAAATTAGCATCTGGTTTAAACATGCTTTTTTGGCTCTGTTAAATGTCAATGTCATGACACTATTTTTTCATGTTAATTTATTTAAAAATGATAAATACGTCAAAAGTACAATTGATACATACAATAATTTGATTACACATATTCTATTATATACATTATATATATATTTCTATGTATTAATTTCTAAATTAAATATAAATATAAACATTTCTAAATTAATTCATGCTGATTTATTTATTTATTTATTTTGAGGGCATAAAATCAGATAGGAACTTTTTATTATGTTCTAATAATTTAGGATGATACAAAAAGAGCACAATGATATTTATGAATTAGCAATACATGATATATATACATTTAAAATATTTTAAATGTTGTACTTTTGTAAACATTTGTAAAATTGTTTTTTATTTATTTATTTATTTTTAGCCAAGACCCTCCTGGAGCTTGTAGAGGGATCCGTTGTTACTACAGCCTCCAAGCTTTTTAAAGATGCCGGTCTTACTGATCATCTCATTGGCTCTGAGGCTGTGACTTTATTAGCTCCACTGAACGATGCTTTTAAAGGTTGGATCACTCCATTTTCTTTGAGCTACCGCAGCAACTGAGCCTTAAGAAACTCTGAAATAACTGTAATTGTGTCATTTGCATGCAGACAAGAGTTTGGCCATGACACCCGACCTGAAGAAACTGCTGAGAAACCACATTCTCAAGGAGAAGTTTTCCTCTAAGAGCCTTTACCATGGGCAGGAGTTGGAGACCCTTGGTGGATTGAAACTTAGAGTGTTTGTGTTCAGAAATGTAAGTCTTGAATTATCCATATGGGAATAATTCAACACAAACCCAAGTCCCAGCAACTATTTTTAAATGAAGCATTGATATCTATCTATACTGAACAAAATCCTATAGCAACAGATCAATACTTTTCATTTTCGTGACAATGGTGAAGGAAATAAATCCTTCTTGACTCAACTTGCATTATGAAACTCCCCATTTCCCATCTCAATCCATCATAAGAGCCACGTTTTTTTTTTTATTTCTAGCCATGTTGTAGCTGGCAGCGAGGCTGGTATAGTTCAGTCTGCGCTCTCACATTTCTGCTTTGTAATGGAATTCACAGACCACCGGATACCTCTCCTTTGGACCACCTTAACGTTTTCCACAGTCCACTTCATGCATCGTCTGTCTTGTGAGAAAAGAGAGCTTTGAAACAAATGTGCTGATCTGTATAACCAATAACCTTAACCGTTTCACTTTGCAGAGCCTGTGCATTGAGAACGCCTGCATTGCTGCACATGACAAAAATGGCCGCTATGCAAATATGTTCATCGTTGACCAGATCGTAGCACCCCCCATGGGAACTGTCATGGACGTCCTGAAGGCAGATGATCGTTTCAGGTAAGCACATTGACGATAATCCTCAGTGATGTCTTAAATAAATTCTGGTATCAATTTCTCAGCTGAATATCATTTCAAACCAGTATGGCTTTCTACTCTATATTCAGTACTAGGACGTAAGTGCATCTTGAAGTTGAATCAAATGTGGCCCCACTGATGTGAATGATATTTAGTCAGAAGACAGTTGTAAACAAATTGCATTTGGTGTCAAAAGGCACCAGCAAACCAAAGCTATTGAGTGGTACAGTCTAATCCTATGATGTTTTTACAGTGCTTTTTTGGAGCTTGACAGCCCAAATGCCATGTGCTTTTCATTATCTGGAAACGAGACAACATTTTTAAATTCCCCTTTTGTATTCCACACAAGACATATAGCTGTATGGGCTTGGCACAGTGTTATTTTAGTATCACTGAGATACTATTATAGTTTTTATTCATATTTTGATTCACTTTTTATTTTTATATTTTCAGTTTTTTATTTTTAGTAATTTTGTTGTGTATTTTTGCCTTTTTAAAAATGTCTATATTTTTTATTCTATATTACTATTCTATTATTATTTTATTCTATATTTATACATTTCTATATCCTTTTTAGCTTTTGTTATTTTAGTGCATTTTTTATTAGTTTAGTGCAAACTAAATTTCAATTAAATTGAAAATATATGAATTATTATTTCCTTCTAAATAATTATTATTTCATTATATATGATTTCAGTTAGCGTTTATTTTATTTCAAGTAAAGAGTTATTTTTTATGGGTTTAGTTTAAGTTAAAAAATAACCTTGGTTTGGAATGACAAGATTTTTAATTAAAGATTTTTTTTTACTTTAAAAAAGGTGCTTATGACTATTTAAACCATTCTAGAGGTATTTGAGAGTACAAAAGATTTAACCTCACATCAGAGGTGATTTAACCAAAATACCCTATAAAAACCTAGAAGAAAATATTTTCCACCATAAAGGGCGTAATTGTTTTCACAGTCTTATTGAAAGGGAATTTGCAGCTGCTAATGATCGTGTACTTGCGTGTTCAAACTCGATGCTGTAATTTCTTCAGATTTCTAATGACCTGGGTGGAATCTGAACTCAGTCTTAACTGTCTTCTATCGCCTAAAGATACGCTCCTAATAATGTGCATTAATGAACTCTCATCCGTACAGCACTTTGGTTGGCGCCATTCAGAGAGCAGGCCTGACCGAGCTCCTGAACAAAAAAGGGACCTACACCTTCTTTGCCCCCACCAATGCTGCTTTCAGTGCAATGCCCCCCGCTGACCTCAACAAGCTCATGAGTAATGTCTCCTGTGTCACCATATGTGTTAGAAAAGCAGATGTTCAGTGCATCATTACACACTAACTAGTCTTATTTGTTTCACTCTGTAATCAGAATAAGTGTTTGTGTATGTACAGAATATACCTACATCTGTTGTTTCCTTGCTATTTTGTACATAGGAGACCCCAAGGAGCTGGCAAACCTTCTGAGATACCACATTGGTGAAGAGTTCCTGGTCAGCGGCGCTGTGACCTCACATACCAGAATGAAGCCCCTGACAGGAGATAAACTGGAGTTAGGCACTGTCAGTACTCAACAATCAATTTCATCTTATTATTGAGTCCAGAAATGCTTTTTAGATTCTCTATCTTTAATAGAAGTGATATTGGTACACTGCTGTTCAAAAGTCTGGGGTTGGTATGTTTTTTGAAACAAGTCTGCATTTATTTGATCTAAAATAAAGTAATATTGTGAAATATGATTGCATTATAAAATAACTGGTTTTAATTTATTCCAGAATTTTCAGCATCATTACTCCAGTCTTCGATGTCACGTGATCCTTCAGAAATCATTTTAATATGCTGATTTGCTGCTCAAGAATCACTTATTTTTGTGTTTTTTTTTTTTCAGAATTCTTTGAAAACTAGAAAGTTCGAAAGATCAGCATTTATTTAAAATAGAAACAATTTGTAACATAAATGTGATAGATGTCTTTACTGTCACTATTAATAGCATTCGTTTCTTCTTTTTTAAATTCTTACTGACCCCAAACTTTTGAATGGTAGTGTTTATTTATATGCTCAGTTCACACAAAAATTTTAATTTCTGACATTATTTAATTAGTCTTGTGTCATTTAAATATATATATGTGACGCTGGAGCACAAAAGCAGTCATAAGGGTCAATTTTTCGAAATTGAGATTTATACATCATCTGAAAGCTGAATAAATAAGCTTTCCGTTGATGTATGGTTTGTTAGGATAGGACCATATTTGACCGAGATACAACTATTTGAAAATCTGGAATCTGAGGGTGCAAATAAATCAAAATATTGAGAAAATCACCTTTAAAGTTGACCAAATTAAGATCTTAGCAATGCATATTACTAATCAAAAATTAAGTTTTGATATATTTACAGTAGGAAATATACAAAATATCTTCATGGAACATGATCTTTACTTAATATTCTAATGATTTTTGGCATAAAATAAAAATCTATAATTTTGACCCATACAATGTATTTTTTGGCTAATGCTACAAATATACCCCAGCGACTTAAGACTGGTTTTGTGCTCCAGGGTCACTTATATGCTGTTATTCTGCGGAACACACAATAAATCTTTATATATAAACTCCACATGGAAGATGTTTTGTGTACCATAAATGAAATAACATGAGTTTAGCTTTTGAATAATGTAAGCATGAATAAATTGTCAATCTTTCATGAATCTGATTTCATCTGATAATTCTTACATTTCTTTCTGATCTTTTAATCTCTCGCAGCGTAACTCCACCGTTTACGTGAACAGGGTGCCTGTTGTCGAGACTGATCTGATGGCTACCAATGGAGTTGTACATGCTGTTGATGTAATCATAAAGCCACTGCGTAAGTCATAAACCAGTTTTTATTAAACATTATGATAAAAACAATATCTTATTTCAGCGCTTCATCACAATGTGACGTGCCACTCTGTTTTAGCTCCTAAAATTGTGAGTGACCAGGCTGAAGGCTCAACAATCAGACGCGCCTCTGCTGTGAGGGTTAGTATGTCATCAACTATTAGTTACTAGTAGATCAGTGTTGATATTTAATAAGCTTGCTAGTTTTTTGTACCTATTTTTTGTGCTTGAATTGTCAAAATAATCAAATATAACTTCTCGATTTTTGATCCCAGGCTGGGACTCAAGTAATGAAAAATGGTATGTATGCATTGTTCACTAACCTTTTTCCACGTAAATGCAATTAACAACCCATCTCAGATATATTTCATAATTTGCATGTGATTGCACTGAAAAAAATGAAAGAGAAAAATCAAATGAATCTTAATATATTTCTTGCCACATTACAGATGATCTTTTCCAGAAGGTCCTGAGAAGTCATAGCAGCAGAACAATGTCTCGTGTCCAGTAAACATAGCTCTACAAAGTAAAACTGTAGTTCATTTTAACCTCCACCACTTCAAAAGGATGGAAACACACAGTGGAGAGATAATTAAAGGCTAAGAAAATCCAGGCAACAAAGTACATAATGTTGAAAATGGAAAACAGTGCAGCATTGCAAGATTGTGACTTTTTTCATGTGCCAAAGACCCTTGGATGAAGAGCGGTGATTTCTAAATATCACAAATTCATGACAGCAATTTGTTATGGCAATTCAAATGTTTTGGATATTCATTCAAATAGTGGTTCAAGACTTTTTGTTAACATTTTGTATGTCTTTTTATTGTTTTGTAATGATTTGGTTGTTGCATTTGATATACCTGTAGCATGTTTGCATGGTTTAAGCTGGAACAAATGCTATTTGGGCACATAAAAAAACACAGACCAACTTTATGTCTTAATTTCCCATGATCTATAATGTAAACTTGTGCAGATTATTTGTTATATTATACCAAAGATGTTTTGTGATGAACCAAAGATCACTGTCTGCATATTTCTTAATAAAAATGACCATTTTGTAGCCACAGAGTTATACATATACTAGCCAGTGCCCTTGAATGTAGTTTGCTCTGTCTGTTACAAGCCAATTTGTCAGTTCACTGAGCTGAATTCACAATGTGGTGGATTGTCACAATGTTGTGATTAATGTGTGGCAATTAAAAGTCTCACTCAGATGATAATTTAAAAGTCTGCTTGTTCCCATTATTCATGACTAAATAATTTCTCCACATTCCCTGTTTCTGTTTGAAGTCCCCCTGCAGTCACTAATTTTATCCCTTAAAACTCATCTTTAATAAAATTACATATTTAAACATTTTTTGTTTAATTCATGCCATTGCATTTAAAAAAAAGCATAGGCCTAATTAAACATGCAGGGTTCTATACATTGTTTGTTTTATTTTCATATTTATAGCACTAGTACATGCATTTACACTGCACTTACAAACTGCATAAATACACTCTAAAAAATGCTGGGTTAAATACAACCCAGTGCTGGGTAAAATAGGGACAAACCCAG
>NW_015552562.1:583739-590436 GCF_001515605.1 Sinocyclocheilus anshuiensis
GTTGTTTTAATACTACAATTGATTGCTTCTGTTGTCCTCATTTGTAAGTCGCTTTGGATAAAAGCGTCTAATAAATTACTAAATAAATAAATA
Source organism: Sinocyclocheilus anshuiensis (assembly GCF_001515605.1). Lineage (NCBI taxonomy): Eukaryota > Metazoa > Chordata > Actinopteri > Cypriniformes > Cyprinidae > Sinocyclocheilus > Sinocyclocheilus anshuiensis. Next base: position 583,833 of record NW_015552562.1, read on the forward strand.
AATAAAAATAATTTATAGGATGATGATTATGATCCAAATAGGATAATTCATTTACATATTGAAAAATAAAATAGATGTAAATGGTCTATTATCATGGCAAGAACAGGTTAAAATCGATTTTTAAAAAAAAAATAGGTATAGGCCTATAAACAAATTAATAGACATATTAAAAGTGAGATTATATACAGGTAAATGAAATATTCATTCATACCAAAAAATTTTTTTTGAAGTTGCATTTCTTTAAAAAACAGCAGGAACACAGCAGTCTACTCTACTCTCTACATGTGTCAAGGAATTATTCTGAATGAATCTTTTCAAAATATTTCACCTGTTTTGTGTTCATCTGCTTCTCCCATTTGCTCTTTTTACATTGACTACCACTCTAATACAATCCGGTACAACAATAATATCTCAAATATCTAAATATTTATTACAATTCTGATAAATCTTTAAGCTATGAGAATACTTTTTGTCTGGGGTACTCTCCAAAATGGCGGAAGACGGTCCATAACTCTGAGAGAAAAATTGTTGAATAAATTATGTTATTATTGGTTTCTTTGCGCACATAAAGTATTCTCGTAGCTTCGTAAAAATGACGGTTGAACCACTGATGTCACATGGACTATTTTACAGATCTCCTTGCTACGCATCTGGACCTGCAACATTTCAGTTGTGCTGCTGTCTATGGGAGGGTCAGAGAGCTCTCAGATTTTATCAAAAATATCTTAATTTGTGTTCCGAAGATGAACGAAGGTCTTACGGGTTTGGAACGACATGAGGGTGGCTCATGGGTGAGTAATTAATGACAGGATTTTCATTTTTGGGTGAACTAACCCTTTAAGCGGGTTTGTGAATCTTTTGATTTAGATGGGGACTTCGGATCCTGAATCTTTTTTTTTTTTTTTTTTTTTTTAAACCGCAAAAAACATAAAGTATAGCCTACACAAAATTTAAAAAAATAAAATGAAAAATAAAAAATAATAAAAGGTTTGCACCTTGAGGACACATAGAATGAATACAGAGATACAATTTTTTTAGGATTAAGGATTAACTAGATTCCATATGTCTAGATCAACTTTGAATAAAGAAAAGAGAGATTTTTCAAACTGCATTTTTGAGATTGTCTTTGGTTCACTGCAGTTTTAAAGAGAAAATGCTCAGCAATGGTGTTGACTGAATGGTTTGTCTTTAAGCATATTAAAAACACCAGATATGTAAACAACACTGAAAACCTGATTGTCACCAAAACAAACTTCCAAACCACAGACAGACGTTGCTATAGGGCATTTTGCTTCAGGACCCTGACATCAAATAGAGATCCAACACAGTACCAAAACAGTTTTTTGTACAGAGGTAACAAAAAAGTCCTTAAATAGTATTATTGATATAATATTACTTGAAAAAGGTAAATAAATAATATATCTATGGTCATCATCGTTGCCAGATTAAGTAGGTTTAGTGGGAGGGACAACTTCATTAGAGAGCATCTGATAGGACAAAAATCTGTATAGTGCAGTATGAGTCATCAGTTGTTATGTTTTCCCGGATAGAAAAATACTGCAAATTTGGATAGCTAAAGGTGAATTTTGCTAGTTTCTGTTTAAAGGTACACTAACATGTACAATAGATGACCTTAAAGCTAGCACACATGTACAAAAAGCAATAAAAATGTTATTTTAATTTCATGGGGTCTTTAAAAGTTGTAAAACCTATTTAATTTGTTATCCTCAACTCACAATTATATGGTTTGTTGCATTTTATTATTTACATTTAGCATTGTTTTTTTCCCCCCATACATGAGTCTATATCAGAACAGACTTGCCATTTTTGGATCCCAACCAACCATTGGAATCGAAACGAGACTGCTGGAGCTTCCGTAATGACTTTAAATGGAAAGATGCCTGATGTTTAAACCTGCCATTTTGCTTTACTGTGCTTGCTATATCACCGCATACACTCTGGAAACATTTGAGGATGGTAAACAGAGCTTCTGTACCCTGCAGCAGTCCTGGGATGGGATGGGGTGTCTCAAAGCTGCCCAACAGAGCTGGAGTAGGAAACATATGTGCACAGTACCCTTTCTCAGCTGGCAGCCCAAACGAAACATTCCAGCAGCATTTTGCTCCCAGAGCAAGACGCTGGCAGCCTGTTTTGTGTCACAGAGGGCAGTGGGGTTTAGTGCTACTGGAACCTGCTGGCAAACACGCTACTTAAGTTATTATTACAGTAGACATGTAGCAACCAAAGGTCAATGTGCTGAAAAATATTGAAGATACTCTCATCTCCTCTTGCTAAACCATGTTTATCCACGCTGTTAAAATCATTACAGCACTGCACGGAAACAAATGTCAAGTCTAATAAGTCTACATCTGTATTACATTCAGAGTTACACTGTAGGATGCCTGAGACCTTTATAAATAATTTGATGTCTGTTTCTCTTTAGTGTGAATCCAGAGTAATCAGAAGGTTTTTTTTTCTTGTCCACTATTTTGACCTTCTAAATTTAAATCCAATTATCAGTTTTGGTAAATTATTGTTATATCTGGCATTATCAATGGTGATTTTCAATCTGATTTGGACCTAAATGCATAAATCTTACATTTTATTGTAAACAGTCTCCTGTATGGCCTCCAGCACACCTACACATGGCTATTGTAGGATATCTTTGTCTGTGAAGGACCTTTCTAATGGGAAACACATGTGCGGCCATTAATGGCTCAATATAATGTGGTTTTTCACTCTCTGTATATCAAAAATGTGCTTCATGTGGTTCTACATCTACATTTATTGTATCTATTAAAGTCAGAAATATATAAATTGCCTGATTGAACCTGACTTCATTAGGTTACACCATTTTTAAAGGAATAGTTCACCCCAAAATTAAAAATGATGATGAAATGTATGATGAAATGATGATGAAAATGTACTCATCCTCAGGCGATCCAAGATGTAGATGAGTTTGTTTCTTCATCAGAACAGATTTGGAGAAATGTAGCATTACATCACTTGCTCAGCAATGGATCCTCTGCAGTGAATGGGTGCCGTCAGAATGAGAGTCCAAACAGCTGATAAAAACATCACAATAATCCACACCTCTCCAGTCCATCCGTTAACATCTTGTGAAGTGAAAAGCTGCATGTTTGAAACAAATTCATCATTAAGACATTCTTAACTTCAAACTGTTGCTTCCTCTATACATAATATTTCTTTCTCCAATAAAAAAAGAAGTCGTCTTGTCTGAATCAGGAGAGAAATGTGCACAGATCAAGCACTGTTTACAAGCAAAATCAGTCCAAAACAGTTCTAAACAAATATGTCAATGTATTTTTGATGTTAGAGGAAAATAGAGGATGGACTTTTTCACTGGAAGAAGTGTTATTGAGGATTATGGATTTATATATTGGCCAGAAGGGATGGTTTAAAGTTAAAACACCTTAATAATGTATTTGTTTATTACAAACACACATCATTTTGCTTTTCAAGATGATGATAGATGTACTGGAGTGGTGTGGATTACTTGTGGATTATTGTGATGTTTTTATCAGCTGTTTGGACTCTCATTCTGACGGCACCCATTCACTGCAGAGCATCCATTGGTGAACCAATAATGCTAAATTCTCCAAATCTGTCCCGATTAATTTTCTTTTTTGGGTGAACTATTTCTTTAAGGGTAAGATCAAGTATTATCAATAACTCTTTAACGTAACAACTATACACACTGTTCACTTTTTACAGTATATTGGTCTTTACTGAGACTTTCCAGCAGAGCAAAAATATCAGTGTTTGGCAACTTGAAACATGCTTGGAAAATGCACAATGAAGTCAGAGCTCCATTCAAACATAAATGGAATTTATGGCACTCATTTCATGCTAGTCATAAGCTTCAAATTAAATCTTTGTATTGCATGCAGCTGTTCTCTTTTAGCTAGAGTGACAGAGCGAGTTTTCATTGATGGAAAGGCTTACAGTAACAAAACCCAGCCAAGCTTCAGTGTTCGTTTAAAAAAAGGCAGTGACATAAAAGAGACAAACTGTTTAGATTTCTGAAACTGAAAAGAATAAGTTCTTCTTCTGTCCTTATAGACAGACACAGATGTTTTGGGATCTGGGTGGATGACTTTGACAACACACATGACCTGCTCTACATATGTTGCCCTCTGATTTGGCCTTTTGCTGTGTGGGCTTGACCCACAATAGCTCTCTTATATCACATGCAGGACACCCAGTGAGAACAGACTGTCGAACCAGGTTTCCAGTATCCATAAAACTCACAGCTTGTGAAAACCTGACCCTTGTATGAACAAAATCTGTGAAGATGTCTTGAAAATCGAGCTGGAGACACAAAGTAAAACAGGAACAGAAATTAAACTTAATCACCTTAAACTGCACAAAAAACATCTCGCTCCACTCAGAAAGAGTAATGGTTCATTTAATACTACTTAAGAAACTTGCTGGCCTCTGACATTGTTATTTGTTACTTCAGGTGTCTTCAGCTGTTCAAAAATATTGTCCAAAGTAAATGTGAAAAATAGTATTGTATCTTGTATATGCGTTTTATAATAAAAATGTATGCATTCAGCAGACGCTTTTATTCAAAGCGACTAACAGTGCATTCAGGCTATACACTTTTTACCAGTATGTGTGTTCCCTGAGAATCGAACCCAATGACCTTTTGCACTGCTAACGCAATGCTCTACCACTGAGCCACAGGAACATTTGAATTATGTATGCGGTGAATTGTTTAAAGAGTTAACAAATGTAAAAGATTTTTAAAGAACTTGAAAGAGAAACTGGGATTTTTTTTAATTTTTTTTTTGGTAGAGAAAGACTGACCCCTGGTGATTACTTCAGGACGAGGTATGCATGTCTGCATGTTTCATTCAACAAGAAAAATGTGCAGAAAACCTGTGTTAGAACAATAAAAAGTTTATCAGAGTAAGAAATATGAAGCCTTTTGCTAAGGTTTATTTTAATATGCTACGTTTTTATTTTTTACTTACATAAATATATAAACGTGTTAAGTAAATATGTATCACATTTATATTATCAGTGTTCTTGTCATAAATAAATAAAAGAATGAATGAATGAATGTTAATTAATTATAAAAGATATACGCATAATCTGCTGGAGGGTCTATACGGATAAGGTGTAATGGTTAATCTGAGAGTCTGCCTCCCATATGTGTTTTCACACTTACCCCTCGGTTCATTCATGACAATATCATAAGATTCTTCCTCGTTCACTTCTTGAAAAACCTGAGAGAAACCTTGAGCTTGAGGAAAAACTCTGAATGAAGATGTTTCCACATCTGCACAGTCATAAGCAATGTTAAAACGCTCCATATTATTCATCTAAAACGTTCTCCATAGCCTAGATTAAACATAATATTTATGAAAATTAAATGTATGCTATGCTTATATATTGATTGTATAAAGCCATACTTCCACTAGATAGATAGATAGATAGATAGATAGATGTCTCTATTCGCACAATAATACAGATGAGCGAGCTAATTAATTTGATTATGACCTCTTGTTTATGCGCGAGTAAGCAAGCACCGCGTAACTCACTCTCTATTGGCTGTTGCACTGCTGAAGTTTTAAAAGCCAGACAGAGTGGAGCCAACTTTCGTGACGTCACATGACCGTAGCACAACTTCAGGACAGCGCATGTATAACAAGGCAAACAGCCTTATCCTTAATCTTCCGCCTTTATATCTAGAGACTATAGTTCTAAGTGTAGGCTACTTGATAGTCGCTCATTGTGTCAAGTCTGGTTGTGTCAAGTACACAAGTTACTTAATTACACAAATTAGGCTGTTTGTTTCCCAGATAATATTCACAGAAATAGATACAGTATATAAAATAATATCGCCCAATGTTACGTAAAACGTTTTTTTAAAAGTCAGTTTTAATTAACTGTTGGCTAAATTGTATTAATTTGTATGAGTACATTTCGGTCTGTTTTACAAATTGCAATAAAAACGGGGGATAAATTTAATAAATCGTTAAAGCAGATTAAATCATCTACATATTCTATTTTTATTCAGCTGCATATACGCATTGCAAAGTTGGGCATTTTGGATTATTATTATTATTTGTTATTAGATGTAATAATGATTTGAGAGTGGTAAAACATCCATAAATCTCAATAAAGACAATAAAGAAAAAACAACAACTAAACGATAATAATAATAATAATAATAATAAATTCAATGCCAGATATAGCAAGTTAAATCGAATTAATACTAATAACGTAATAGGACACTGTAAAATTGTAAAAGAATAAATTATATAGAGCTAATTTGATCATTTACAGTTACATTAACCTTCATATAGGACACCAAAACAGGTATTTGTCTGTTAGTAAATGCCTTCTAATGTTCCATCTTAAAACCACTATAGAGAAACCATAATACTCGCATAATATCATACTATACTCTATTTATCACAGACATCTTTTAATGATCTCAAGTGCATGCACTGTGCTGCTACCACTGTAGAGGAAGAAGAGTAGTCGGTTGTCAAATGGGCGGAAGGATATGCAGTATTGTGATTCGCCTCCAGTCTGTTTGACGCCAGGACGGGTGAGAGACGAGGGAAAG
>NW_015552562.1:596410-611231 GCF_001515605.1 Sinocyclocheilus anshuiensis
AAAATATATTAAAATAGATTTGACATTTTTAATCATATTTCACAATATTACAATTTTGACTAAATTTTTGATTAAATAAATGCACCATTAGTGAGCAAAGGAGACTTGTCTCGAACATTAACTAAATCTTACCAACCCAAAACTTTTGAATAACGTTTGTTTTGCTTCAGTGTTTATTTATATATATATATATCTATATATATTTTTTTTTTTTTTTTTTTTTTTTTAATTAAACCGTACAAAACATCAAACCATTAAGGCAGTACAGTTATAAAAACAAAACAGAAAAAAGAAGTAAAGTATAGCCTACACAAAATTTAAAAAAATAAAATGAAAAATAATAAAAAATAAAAGGTTTGCACCTTGAGGACACATAGAATGAATACAGAGATACAATTTTTTTAGGATTAACAGAACTTTAGATTCCATATGTCTAGATCAACTTTGAATAAAGAAAAGAGAGATTTTTCAAACTGCATTTTTGAGATTGTCTTTGGTTCACTGCAGTTTTAAAGAGAAAATGCTCAGCAATGGTGTTGACTGAATGGTTTGTCTTTAAGCATATTAAAAACACCAGATATGTAAACAACACTGAAAACCTGATTGTCACCAAAACAAACTTCCAAACCACAGACAGACGTTGCTATAGGGCATTTTGCTTCAGGACCCTGACATCAAATAGAGATCCAACACAGTACCAAAACAGTTTTTTGTACAGAGGTAACAAAAAAGTCCTTAAATAGTATTATTGATATAATATTACTTGAAAAAGGTAAATAAATAATATATCTATGGTCATCATCGTTGCCAGATTAAGTAGGTTTAGTGGGAGGGACAACTTCATTAGAGAGCATCTGATAGGACAAAAATCTGTATAGTGCAGTATGAGTCATCAGTTGTTATGTTTTCCCGGATAGAAAAATACTGCAAATTTGGATAGCTAAAGGTGAATTTTGCTAGTTTCTGTTTAAAGGTACACTAACATGTACAATAGATGACCTTAAAGCTAGCACACATGTACAAAAAGCAATAAAAATGTTATTTTAATTTCATGGGGTCTTTAAAAGTTGTAAAACCTATTTAATTTGTTATCCTCAACTCACAATTATATGGTTTGTTGCATTTTATTATTTACATTTAGCATTGTTTTTTTCCCCCCATACATGAGTCTATATCAGAACAGACTTGCCATTTTTGGATCCCAACCAACCATTGGAATCGAAACGAGACTGCTGGAGCTTCCGTAATGACTTTAAATGGAAAGATGCCTGATGTTTAAACCTGCCATTTTGCTTTACTGTGCTTGCTATATCACCGCATACACTCTGGAAACATTTGAGGATGGTAAACAGAGCTTCTGTACCCTGCAGCAGTCCTGGGATGGGATGGGGTGTCTCAAAGCTGCCCAACAGAGCTGGAGTAGGAAACATATGTGCACAGTACCCTTTCTCAGCTGGCAGCCCAAACGAAACATTCCAGCAGCATTTTGCTCCCAGAGCAAGACGCTGGCAGCCTGTTTTGTGTCACAGAGGGCAGTGGGGTTTAGTGCTACTGGAACCTGCTGGCAAACACGCTACTTAAGTTATTATTACAGTAGACATGTAGCAACCAAAGGTCAATGTGCTGAAAAATATTGAAGATACTCTCATCTCCTCTTGCTAAACCATGTTTATCCACGCTGTTAAAATCATTACAGCACTGCACGGAAACAAATGTCAAGTCTAATAAGTCTACATCTGTATTACATTCAGAGTTACACTGTAGGATGCCTGAGACCTTTATAAATAATTTGATGTCTGTTTCTCTTTAGTGTGAATCCAGAGTAATCAGAAGGTTTTTTTTTCTTGTCCACTATTTTGACCTTCTAAATTTAAATCCAATTATCAGTTTTGGTAAATTATTGTTATATCTGGCATTATCAATGGTGATTTTCAATCTGATTTGGACCTAAATGCATAAATCTTACATTTTATTGTAAACAGTCTCCTGTATGGCCTCCAGCACACCTACACATGGCTATTGTAGGATATCTTTGTCTGTGAAGGACCTTTCTAATGGGAAACACATGTGCGGCCATTAATGGCTCAATATAATGTGGTTTTTCACTCTCTGTATATCAAAAATGTGCTTCATGTGGTTCTACATCTACATTTATTGTATCTATTAAAGTCAGAAATATATAAATTGCCTGATTGAACCTGACTTCATTAGGTTACACCATTTTTAAAGGAATAGTTCACCCCAAAATTAAAAATGATGATGAAATGTATGATGAAATGATGATGAAAATGTACTCATCCTCAGGCGATCCAAGATGTAGATGAGTTTGTTTCTTCATCAGAACAGATTTGGAGAAATGTAGCATTACATCACTTGCTCAGCAATGGATCCTCTGCAGTGAATGGGTGCCGTCAGAATGAGAGTCCAAACAGCTGATAAAAACATCACAATAATCCACACCTCTCCAGTCCATCCGTTAACATCTTGTGAAGTGAAAAGCTGCATGTTTGAAACAAATTCATCATTAAGACATTCTTAACTTCAAACTGTTGCTTCCTCTATACATAATATTTCTTTCTCCAATAAAAAAAGAAGTCGTCTTGTCTGAATCAGGAGAGAAATGTGCACAGATCAAGCACTGTTTACAAGCAAAATCAGTCCAAAACAGTTCTAAACAAATATGTCAATGTATTTTTGATGTTAGAGGAAAATAGAGGATGGACTTTTTCACTGGAAGAAGTGTTATTGAGGATTATGGATTTATATATTGGCCAGAAGGGATGGTTTAAAGTTAAAACACCTTAATAATGTATTTGTTTATTACAAACACACATCATTTTGCTTTTCAAGATGATGATAGATGTACTGGAGTGGTGTGGATTACTTGTGGATTATTGTGATGTTTTTATCAGCTGTTTGGACTCTCATTCTGACGGCACCCATTCACTGCAGAGCATCCATTGGTGAACCAATAATGCTAAATTCTCCAAATCTGTCCCGATTAATTTTCTTTTTTGGGTGAACTATTTCTTTAAGGGTAAGATCAAGTATTATCAATAACTCTTTAACGTAACAACTATACACACTGTTCACTTTTTACAGTATATTGGTCTTTACTGAGACTTTCCAGCAGAGCAAAAATATCAGTGTTTGGCAACTTGAAACATGCTTGGAAAATGCACAATGAAGTCAGAGCTCCATTCAAACATAAATGGAATTTATGGCACTCATTTCATGCTAGTCATAAGCTTCAAATTAAATCTTTGTATTGCATGCAGCTGTTCTCTTTTAGCTAGAGTGACAGAGCGAGTTTTCATTGATGGAAAGGCTTACAGTAACAAAACCCAGCCAAGCTTCAGTGTTCGTTTAAAAAAAGGCAGTGACATAAAAGAGACAAACTGTTTAGATTTCTGAAACTGAAAAGAATAAGTTCTTCTTCTGTCCTTATAGACAGACACAGATGTTTTGGGATCTGGGTGGATGACTTTGACAACACACATGACCTGCTCTACATATGTTGCCCTCTGATTTGGCCTTTTGCTGTGTGGGCTTGACCCACAATAGCTCTCTTATATCACATGCAGGACACCCAGTGAGAACAGACTGTCGAACCAGGTTTCCAGTATCCATAAAACTCACAGCTTGTGAAAACCTGACCCTTGTATGAACAAAATCTGTGAAGATGTCTTGAAAATCGAGCTGGAGACACAAAGTAAAACAGGAACAGAAATTAAACTTAATCACCTTAAACTGCACAAAAAACATCTCGCTCCACTCAGAAAGAGTAATGGTTCATTTAATACTACTTAAGAAACTTGCTGGCCTCTGACATTGTTATTTGTTACTTCAGGTGTCTTCAGCTGTTCAAAAATATTGTCCAAAGTAAATGTGAAAAATAGTATTGTATCTTGTATATGCGTTTTATAATAAAAATGTATGCATTCAGCAGACGCTTTTATTCAAAGCGACTAACAGTGCATTCAGGCTATACACTTTTTACCAGTATGTGTGTTCCCTGAGAATCGAACCCAATGACCTTTTGCACTGCTAACGCAATGCTCTACCACTGAGCCACAGGAACATTTGAATTATGTATGCGGTGAATTGTTTAAAGAGTTAACAAATGTAAAACAAGCAAAATCAGTCCAAAACAGTTCTAAACAAATATGTCAATGTATTTTTGATGTTAGAGGAAAATAGAGGATGGACTTTTTCACTGGAAGAAGTGTTATTGAGGATTATGGATTTATATATTGGCCAGAAGGGATGGTTTAAAGTTAAAACACCTTAATAATGTATTTGTTTATTACAAACACACATCATTTTGCTTTTCAAGATGATGATAGATGTACTGGAGTGGTGTGGATTACTTGTGGATTATTGTGATGTTTTTATCAGCTGTTTGGACTCTCATTCTGACGGCACCCATTCACTGCAGAGCATCCATTGGTGAACCAATAATGCTAAATTCTCCAAATCTGTCCCGATTAATTTTCTTTTTTGGGTGAACTATTTCTTTAAGGGTAAGATCAAGTATTATCAATAACTCTTTAACGTAACAACTATACACACTGTTCACTTTTTACAGTATATTGGTCTTTACTGAGACTTTCCAGCAGAGCAAAAATATCAGTGTTTGGCAACTTGAAACATGCTTGGAAAATGCACAATGAAGTCAGAGCTCCATTCAAACATAAATGGAATTTATGGCACTCATTTCATGCTAGTCATAAGCTTCAAATTAAATCTTTGTATTGCATGCAGCTGTTCTCTTTTAGCTAGAGTGACAGAGCGAGTTTTCATTGATGGAAAGGCTTACAGTAACAAAACCCAGCCAAGCTTCAGTGTTCGTTTAAAAAAAGGCAGTGACATAAAAGAGACAAACTGTTTAGATTTCTGAAACTGAAAAGAATAAGTTCTTCTTCTGTCCTTATAGACAGACACAGATGTTTTGGGATCTGGGTGGATGACTTTGACAACACACATGACCTGCTCTACATATGTTGCCCTCTGATTTGGCCTTTTGCTGTGTGGGCTTGACCCACAATAGCTCTCTTATATCACATGCAGGACACCCAGTGAGAACAGACTGTCGAACCAGGTTTCCAGTATCCATAAAACTCACAGCTTGTGAAAACCTGACCCTTGTATGAACAAAATCTGTGAAGATGTCTTGAAAATCGAGCTGGAGACACAAAGTAAAACAGGAACAGAAATTAAACTTAATCACCTTAAACTGCACAAAAAACATCTCGCTCCACTCAGAAAGAGTAATGGTTCATTTAATACTACTTAAGAAACTTGCTGGCCTCTGACATTGTTATTTGTTACTTCAGGTGTCTTCAGCTGTTCAAAAACATTGTCCAAAGTCTTCTTCTTGTATATGCATTTTTATGTGTAGATTAAAACCAACATTTTAGGAACTGTTTAAAGAGTTGTTAACATAATTCAGAATTTAACAGAATAGATGAAACTGGCTTTTTTTTTTTTTTTTTTTTTTTTAAAAAAAAAATTTTTAAAGAACACCAGACATAAAATCCGGCACGCCGCCATTCCTTATTCCCTCGGAACCCTGCGAGACAAATAACAACAGATTCGGTAAAGATCTGCGTATCGACTGGTGCTTTGGAGTGCATCCTGGAGTATTACTCCGCAGCTGTGCCGAGATCCTCCCCAGAGACGGGAAACCCTATTGCTCCGCTGCCTCGTCCAGCCTCGGCGCGCCGCACAAACCAGCGGCTTCTCTTTGATGGTAATTGACTGCAGGGTCTGGGTCTTTGTCGGCGCCGTGCACCTTTACCATCTCATTTGGAGGATGGCAGCACTGTGTGCTCTGAATGTCACACTCTCATTGGGATAATCAATGGGGGCAATCAGATAGCGGACACCTGAGGGACGGCTCCAGCCGCGTGTCTCTGGCAAGGCCGGGCCAAGGACTGAAGCCGCGTTGATTAGTCGTCAGTCGACTGACCCCTGGTGATTACTTTAGGATGTGTCTGCGTGTTTCCTTCATCTGATAGGCTGTGTTAGAGCAATTAATAAAAATATATATATGATTTGAAACTATAGGTGTTTTCCAAGGTTTTATTTTTTATTGATATGAGCATATAAGCATGTTATTTTAAGCAAATATTTCACACATTTATATTATCAGTGTTCTTGAAATGAATGAATTTCAAGGATGTCAACATAATGTTCAGATAAAGATGGATTATACATATTTGAATCCACACTTACCCCATGGCTCATTCATGACAATATAATAAGATTCTTCATTCATTCACTTATTGAAAGACCTTAGAGAAAACCTTGAGAAAAACTCTGAATGAAGATGTTTTCACATCTGCAGTCGATCCAATGCAACTTAAAAAGCATCATAGTCTGAAACTTACTGTTAAAACATATATATATATATATATATATATATAATTTATTTATCTAAAAACTTTCTCCATGTGTTACCTACTAGATTAAACATTCTACTTTTCATTTTCATACAAAATTAAATGAATTGTATGCTTATGTATTGCTTGTAAAGATAAGTTTATACATCCACTAGAAGATAGGTAGATAGATAGATAGATAGATAGATAGATAGATAGATAGATAGATAGATAGATAGATAGATAGATGCAGGAACTAATTAATTTGAATATGACCTCGTGTGTATGCGCGAGCAAGCACCGCGTAACTCGCTCTCTATTGGTTGTTGAACTGCTGAAGTTTTAAAAGCCAGACAGAGTGGAGCCAACTTTCGTGACGTCACGTGACCGTAGCACAACTTCAGGACAGCGCTTGTGTAACATGGCAACCAGCTGTATACTTCCGCCTTTACATAGACTATAGTTCTAAGTGTATTTGGTGGTTGCTCATTGTATCAAGTCCGATTGTGTGCTGTACACAAATTAGGCTGTTTGTTTTCCAGATAATATTCACATAAATAGATACCGTATAAAAAAATAAGCCTAGCGCCTAATGTTATGTAAAATGTTAGAAGTACATTTTAATACATTTTTGGCTAAATGTATTAAAATAAATCGTTAAAGCAGATTAAATCAACAGCATAGCCTATTTTATTCAGCTGCAGGTTGGGCATTTTGGATTAATGTTATTATTATTAGTATTATTATTAATAATTATTATTATATTTAGGGCCTATTGTTATTATTATTATTTGTTATCGGATGTAATAATGATTTCTGTCTGTTGGAAACTGTCGTCTGTTGTTTTTATGTATGCACAAATGTTCATATCGATCTCTATGTGCTCCAGTACTGTTTTTTTTTCCAGTAGAATCACAGTGGCAAAATATCCATAAATCTCAATAACGGCACTACAGAAACAAACAACTAAATAATAATAATAATAATAATAATTAGCAATAAATTCAGGGCCAGATATAGCAAGTTAGAACGAATGAACAGTAATAGGACACTAATACTGTAATAGAATAAATGATATAGAGTTAATTTAATCACTTACAGTTACATTCCCCTTCATATAGGGCCCTCTGATCTCATTAGAACAGGTATTTGACTGTTAGTAGATGCCTTCTAATGTTGTCCATCTTACAACCACTATAGAGAAACCATAATACTCTCATAATACAATACTATACTCCATTTATCACAGACATCGTTTGATGATCTCAAGTGCATCCGCAGGCACAGAAGAGTAGTAGGTTGTCAAATGTGCGGATGGATATGCACTCATGTGATTCGCCTCCAGTCTGTTTGACGCCAGGACTGGTGAGAGACGAGGGAAAGAGAGGCAGCCACTTCATGAAAGGTATGCAATCTAACGATAATACATCTAGCCGATAAAGACGGTTCAGCGGTCACTTATCAACTTTATTCTAACAGGGATGGTGGCTTTTCCGCAGGGGGTGTTGAGAAGTGATTGAAAAAGTTTCCTTGCTGTTTTTCTTTCCTTTTTGTGCGAATGAGGTGAGGAAAACACGTGAACGAAGTATATTTACATTTTATAAAATGAGTATTTAAGATGTTTAAAACGGATTATAGACCGTTATTTTGAGGTTGTAGTGGTTATTTGGGTTTAATTAACGTTAAACCACAAACCTAAACGGCTAACTGGCCATGTAGCAACTCGGCTAGCAGTAAGTTTTCACACAATACAGAAAAACAAATGTAACAAGAATGTATCCAAAAATGTCGTTGTAATTTTTGAAAGTTGTGAAAACGGGTCGTTTTATGGTAAAAGCGGGTTGAATTTAAACCTAATAACTTACCCATGTTTTGAACCCAATCCCACAAAGTTGCAGCTAACGTAGCTTAGCTTCACTCCTCGTTTATTCAGCTAATAAATATTTATGATTTCACATGAAGTCGTGCGTATTTACATACAAAACCCCACGAGGATGAAATAAACAACGGCGTACTTTAATAATAATGGTGTATAGTTAAAGAAAGTGACTGTTCACATTCTTGTGAGGAAAGATGTTCGTGTCGTGGCGTGTCTTACTGGCTGTCTCTCAAAACCTAGTGTGCTGCCCACTCAGACAGCAGTTTTGGGCATTATAGTCTCTAAAAACTGGTGTTCTGCCTTGGCTCGGACTTTCTAAACGTGCCTGTGATGCCCAAAATGCTGTCTAGATGGGCAGCTCACTTGGTTTTGGACAGTCTGTGAGTCTGTCTTCAGTAATATTCGTTTAAATCCCTTGGAAACATTCACAGATGTTTGCTTGTCGTTTACCGACCGAATTGTCTATATGAGGGGTAAAGTTTATATTTTAGCATCTAGTAATCATGGAGAATTTGAGCTGAAATCGGCCATCTCTGTGTGCAGTCTTTGGAAATATCCATAGTGTCCTTCTAAAATTTTTCTGAGCTGTGATCATCCTTGAAACATTTGGAGAAAGATGTTGTGAAGATGGAACTAGATGGTTTAGGTTTGTTTGGGGATTTGTTTAAAAATTGTTTGTGTGGTCTGAGACTTGTTTATTGCTGTTTTTGTGGAGAGTTGTTGAATTTTTTTTTTAGACAAAGCTTCAAAATCATAATTTTTCCGTGGCCTTGGTGTACAGAGATAAATGTTGCACATTGAATGGCATTTTCCTAAGTATCATAATTGCAGTTCTTTGTAGAAACACATTTGAAAGACATCGGCTTGCTTTTGACCTTGACCAAGGGGAGGTTTAGATACGGTCAGCTTGTAACATGTTATCGGAGATGGAGTGCCTTCAAAGAGCAGCATCACCATGTTACTGGCTTTCATTCATCGCATAATAAGATTCTGGTTTATCAACGCGTAGCATTGCTTTAATGGTGATGCATAAATGATTGTCTTGTCAATACGACTGAACTTACTGTTCTTTTTCAGTAGTCTTCCGTTTGAGATTTCAAATTTATCTGTAAGTTGAAACACCATATGCATTAGGATTCATAGCTCACTTTGATGTACAATACGTACACTTTCTTTTAAGTTGAATAGAAATGAGTATGGATTGGTAAGCAGCATAAACAAGATTAAAAATATACATAACAGAAAATATGAGTATGCCACATGATTAAGTTTTTTTTTTTCAATAGCTGCTTAACATGATGAAAAAATATCTTATGTTTCATAGTGGATCTAACATTGTAATTAAAAATTGGTTGGTGCACACAAAAATGGGTTGATTTCAAGATCTTGATCTTTAACATATTGATGAGATGTTAAAAGATGTTTTTTTTCCAGATAAATAAATTTTTTCATGGGTGGAGCTGTATTCTTTTAATATTTGTTGAAATATGGCAGTAAGTCATATTTTGCTTGTGCACTGGTTGTTTTGAAGTTTCTTCTTTGAATTTTTGCAATAGCAGAATTCCTTTCCATTGAGAGCCTCTGAATGTCTGCCAACGTGTAACATCTGTCACATAGATGTTCATGTGAGCGTTCACATCTGTTGTCAATCTTGAGTTATGATCTGATCCTGAATAATATCAAATGCAAATGAATGTTGCAGATGTATACCTTCAGAAACCTGTTTTTCTTTGTAGTATTTCAGGCATGGAGAACAATGGTGTGGTAATTGTTTATGTGCAGCATAAAGAGGGTCTATCCCTATTTGTGTCAATGATGTAAGGCTCCAGGGATGGAGAGACTGGATGGTGTCAAGCAATTAAACAGCCCCCCTCTGAACGACTGCATCTTTGTCTTGGATGGGTGTGACGGCTCTCTTCCTTATTTAGAAAAACCGGTCTTGTTCTGGGCTTGTAAGAAAGCCATATTTTTCTGATCAAATTCAAACTGATACAATTGTAAGGCCGTGCTTCTGTCTTGCATCTGTCGTGCTCTTAAATGTCACTGAAATGTTAGATGGCTCTTTCAATCTGGCTATTATACCTAATTGTATGCGTAATTTGATTGTAAGGATAATGCATGGGTTGAAGCCCACTAGAGGCATTGCGACTGCACGACAGTCCTTGTAATAAATCAAATTGATCCAGCAAGGAATAAAATCACCGCTTCCTTGGTCTGCAGCTCTATTAGTGTCAAAATGTGACTCCATTATGATTTAGAAAGCTGATTTCATGTGTAATTTAGCAAATGGCACTGCCATTGAATGTATATCATAATTATAAAGCAGCATCAAGATGCACATCTTCTGATAATCATTTTGCGGTTGTGGTCAGCATCTTAACATTATTTTCATTATTTGGGATGAAACAGATGACTGTCAATTTTCTTTTTATGGGCATATTAGCCTCACGTCAGACATTTCTTCTTCACTTTTAAAGCAAAATGTCTCTCTCCCCATGAAATAAGAGCATAGAAAGAGTAAAAGCTTTAAGTGGGAGGCTTTTGTGACTCCTAGAAAAATCAATATGGGTAATGCTTTCTGTGCTTCTCATTTTGCAAATGGAGCAGCTGAGTGTAGAGGCAGGATGGAGATAGGGAGCAGGGAAGTGTGTGTTTGTGTATTGAGCTTCTATATTGCTGATCTGAGTCCTGTACTTCCTATTGTTAAAGCTTCGCTATCATCGCTCCCACAGCAATCAAGGCAGAGTGTGCTGGTTACAAGCTGATAACTTGTTTCTGCTGATAAGCAAGGCGTTTTGGTGTGTGCCGACTCATTGAACATAATCGCAGGAAGATTTCAGGAATTCAATCTCTGGCTTGATTTTTACTAGGGCTGCACGATTAATCGCATGCGATATTTAACGCGCATCTTATCAGTAAAGCCGGTCTGTAATCAGCGGTAAATCTCCATCACCTGCGGGCTTTCACATTGAGCAGCATTAACTACACAGAGCCGTTGTTCACTGACGAGCTGCGCTAAACCACGTTCATATTCGCGCGATTTTTTGCGCTGCTCATCAGTGAACAACGGCTCTGTGTAGTTAATGCTGCTCAATGTGAAAGCCCGCAGGTGATGGAGATTTACCGCTGATTACAGAACCGGCTTTCTGACAAGATGCGCGTTAAATATCGCATGCGATTAATCGTGCAGCCCTAATTTTTACCATTCACAGTGTTAGTCATTGGTCAGAATAGAGCAGTTTAAAGTAATGATGAGTTTCAATTCAGGTTATGCTCTATTGACAGCATTGGTGGTGTAGTGTTGAGTAGCACATAAAATACTTGTTTTTTGAAACATACAGAACATATTATTTAGATGCTTTCTTATTTTGTCAATATTACAGCTTCTATCATAGTCACGTAACTTTGGCATGGTATGTGTGAGGATCCGGAAAACAGGAATTACGTCAGTGACAAACTGTATGAAGTTGACACCCGCCCCCAGTGAAATGCAGGTACTTTTCCCACAGTAAATAGTTTTTTTTTGTTTGTTTTTGCAGCAGTGACCGTGACAGGTGACTTCTCCAGTCTTAAAGACAATTGACACATACTGTTTTGTTTTTTTAAATGCAAACTTCATAGCTCACATAATACGCATTTTAAAGAAAAATGACTGAATAAATTTTCATCTCCATATACTTATTAGTGCCTGTTTAGTATTACTGCTATTTTTGAAGGACTAGTAGATTTTTCCAACCGAAGCTGTCAACACAGCTAAACTTACACTACCAATCAAAATTTATTATTTTTTTTATTATTATTATTTTTTTACTTTTATTTAGCAAAGATGCATTAAATGGATCAAGTGTCACATTTCAAATAAATGCTGTTCTTTTGAATCTTTAATCAAAGAAACCTGAAAAAAGTATTCATTTCCGCAAAAATATTAGGCAGCACAACTATTTTCAGCATTAATAATTATAAGAATAGCTGCAAATCAGCAAATTAGAAGGATTTCTGAAGGATGTAGTAATGATGCTGAAAATTCCGCTTTGCGTCACATGAATAAATTACTTTTTAAAGTATATTAAAATAGGAAAGTTATTTTAAATTGCAAATAATATTTCATATTACTGATTTCATTGTATTTTTGATCAAAGAAATGCAGCCTTGGTGAGCATAAGAAACTCCTCAAAAAAGGGGGCAGAATATCTTAACAACCCGAAACGTTTGAACAGTAGTGTATATTGAACTCCTAACATTACCTTTAATTCATATGATGAACTGCAAAATTAGATCTGTACTCCTGGTGGAAGACAAAGACATGTCAATTGCAGCTTGTGCTATTAATGTCAGGGCTGGTTTGATTTGCTCCTGCTTCCTTTGTATATATGTGCCTGTACACTCACAGGGTCTGAACAATATCGGGGAAGCTCTGTTGTACTGACGGTGGAGTGAGAAGAGATGACCTACTTTACTTACTGTTTGGAGATGTTTGACTGTTGTTCGCCCGTCTTAACTGCACCTTTGACTAACAATGATTACTGATCCATCATTCTCATTTTACATAAAGCATGGTGTGGTTTGACAGGACAAACACCGCAGTGGTCTGGGTGTGGGAAGTGCTTTGAATAGTAACATTTTGTCCCGAAGAGCCAATGGGCTGATGTTTGGCAGCTGAAGAGGTCAAGGGGAAGGGATGTGGCTACAGGAAGTGCCTCGCAGAGGTCTTATATCCTTTCTGTCCTGGTTACATTTGCAACTTTTTCAGCAGCTGTGCTGTGCTCTGCTCATCTCGCTCTGGGAGCTCCCTGGGTGGGGCAGCGGGAGGCTGTTGCTTACAGATCCAACACAATGAGTCTGTTGTAGTTCACCATAACACATGGCAGATGGGTACATCCTAACAGTTATCTGCAAGACCTCAGATGTGTGCGTAAGTGTGTGGTTTTTATAACTGAATAGGCGGTAGTGTTTTTTGCGCACTTCCTTTGGACAGTGTTTTTATGTATTTGTATTTTTTTTTAAGATGTCTAAAATTGTCATTGTGTGCATTGATATACTGGTTTAAATGATTGGTCACTTGTTACAGAACTTGTAAGTAGTCTAATTATACTATTCAAAGACTAGGAATACAATTTAGCCTGTTTTTCAGCACTGTGAAGAGCTGAATAGCTGTAGCGTAACTGTTTGTCACCCATAAGGGCTATGGACTTTTTTTTTTTCTGTACACACCAATTTTAAGTTAAAATTTGTGTGAATGCATGAGGAATAGTATATATTTTACATCAGTGCTTCCCAACCTTTTTGACTCAAATGCTTCCCATTATCCACAACCATATTCAAAGGCCCTGTCGTATAGGCTAATTGGTTTCCGCATCTGCTGTAATGTCAGTTTTGTTCTCAAAACTTTTTTTTTTTTAATGTGCGGAATCTGGGATTGTTCATAGATTAAAATAAAGTAATTTTATTTACTTACTTATTAAAGTAAATAAAGTAATTATAATTAAAATTGACATTTAATTTCAGAATTCCAAACGTTTTAAGAATGTTGAAGTGAATTTACATGACTTTTCCAGTTGTTTGATTTATTTACGGATGCACAGAAATGAAAATTATTGGCCGAAGCCGAAACCGAACAAAATTAAACACCGGGCCGAAGGCCGAATACCAAACACGGTTTTTCGAGTTATTTTCCCCATGTATTTTTTTATTTTTTTTTTTCCACCATTGCATAAATTAAAAAGCCAAAATGTGCTTTTTACTGTTTTGTCTTGCTTTTCAAAGAAAAAAATCAATTACAAAACAACAATTTAAAAATATTTAACACTGAACATTTTTAACATTCTAGCAGACACTATACCAAACAAAGCACAATTTAACTTTAAAATAATAATTTTTGGCCATCAGACCCCCTTCATGAATCAGGCATGTTTTTTTTACTGTACAATTAAAAGCAGCCTTGCTGAGAAGAGACTTCTTTTAAAAAAATTTTTGGCCATCAGACCCCCTTCATGAATCAGGCATGTTTTTTTTATTGTACAATTAAAAGCAGCCTTGCTGAGAAGAGACTTCTTTTAAAACATTAGAAAATATTACAGATCCTAATTTGAACACTATGTGTGAATGTTATAATAAATGTATTAAAACAGAGCTGTTGTAATGATTATCATTATTATTGTCTTACTTTTTATTTTACAGAACAACAGTAAAATTACAATACTAACATTTATGAATGTTGATAAGAGTTCTTGCTTTTTCTCAACTTTTATTTTGGCAGAAACGCGCAGGAAGACCTCAGTGCTTATTTTTGTTGACAACCGATTTATAAATGAGTCTCATTACAAACTGGTACGTATCGCATTTTCACACGCCTTGTAAAAATTCATAAAAATGTGACTGAGCAACTGACGACTGCAAATACCGAATGCCGAATACCGAACACCGAACACAGTTTTTCAAATTTTTTTCCCCATGTATTTTGGCAATTTTTTTTTTCACCATTGCATAAAGCAAAGCCAAAATGTGCTTTTTACTGTTTTGTCTTGCTTTTCAAAAAATGAAATCATCAATTACAAAACAA
>NW_015552562.1:611633-646586 GCF_001515605.1 Sinocyclocheilus anshuiensis
GCGCAGGAAGACCTCAATGCTTATTTTTGTTGATAACAGAGTTATAAATGAGTCTCATTATGAATACGTCGTACGTATCGCATTGTCACATGCCTTGTAAAAATTCATAAAAATGTGTCGGAGCAACGGACGACTGTATCAGCGCAGATTTTCATCGCGCTTTGGACTTTGAACCCTGGTTAACAAGCAGATCTGATGCGAGTTCGTGCAGCGCTGTCAGAATACATGCAATGCGCGCAGGTATTAGAAAACATAACGTTCTGCAGTTTATTTACTAATTGTTTAAGGCCATTTTGCGATTTCAATCATCATACAGTAACCAGCAACAATCACCCCTTCCTCTTCTCATTGAAGACATGCGATGCAGTACTAAACAGCCCTAATCTTGTCAGATGATAATGTGACCCTGGCCCACAAAACCAGTCATAAGTAGCACGGCTATATTTGTAGCAACAGCCAACAATACATCGTATGGGTCAAAATTATCATTTTTTTTCTTTTATGCAAAAATCATTAGAATATTATGTAAAGATCATGTTCAATGAAGATATTTTGTAAAATTTACTACCGTAAATATCAAAACCTAATTTTTGATTAGTAGTATGCATTGCTAAGAACTTCATTTGGACAACTTTAAAGGCGATTTTCTCAATATTTACTTTTTTTTTTTTTGCACCAGATTTTCAAATAGTTGTATCTCGGCCAAATATTGTCCTATCCTAACACACCATACATCGATGCTTATTTATTCAGCTTTCAGATGATGTATAAATCTCAATTTCAAAAAATGATGACGGTGGTCCAGGGTCACATATAAGGAGGTCATGAACGTCACATGCAAAAAAAAAAATTTTTTACAAAAAGTATATAGTATAGGAGATAGACAGTCCATGTGATCTTTGTCATCATTATGAATCGTATACATGCATTTTATTTCCAAACTAATGTCAGTTTCTCTTTTTTTGTTGCAGGTGCCCCTTTTCGAAGTGTCAGCCTCTGACCGCAGCCAGTATCTGGCATGGATTAGTCTTTAATATCTAATAGTCGTCTCATCGGTTTTTTTTTCAACCTTAATTTCTCAATTGCCCTTTACACTAATTCTCGGAGTGGTTGTGACCCAGTTCCACCCCCTTCCCGCTTCACTGCAGGCCTTCCTGAGCCCTGAGCACCAGCAGCTGCGTCCTGCCTCGACTTCCTGTCCTTGGTCGTGCAAGGCTAAGCTCGTCCACTCCCCTACCCCCCGACATACACAAACACACACATAATCATCTTCCTGGCACACTGCGGGCCGAGAGCGCTTCAGATCCCACTTCCTGGTGCAGCCCAGCACTATGACCTCCATGTCCAGTCTGTTCTCCTTCACCAGCCCGGCGGTGAAGCGGTTGCTGGGCTGGAAGCAGGGTGACGAGGAGGAAAAATGGGCGGAAAAGGCTGTTGATGCCCTGGTGAAGAAGCTGAAGAAGAAAAAGGGCGCCATGGAGGACTTGGAGAAGGCCCTCAGCAGCCCCGGACAGCCCAGCAAATGTGTGACCATCCCCCGGTCGCTGGATGGGCGGCTGCAGGTGTCCCACAGGAAAGGCCTGCCTCACGTCATCTACTGCCGCGTGTGGCGCTGGCCTGACCTGCAGTCCCATCACGAGCTCAAACCCCTCGAGGTGTGCGAGTATCCGTTCGGTTCCAAACAGAAAGAAGTGTGTATCAACCCATATCACTACAAACGAGTTGAAAGTCCTGGTAAGTCAAGACTGATGTGTTTATATTACTTCTCATGACAGATGTTTTACAACACAAATGTTTTTCATATTAAGAATTTTCTTGGCACATTTATGGAAAAGTGATAATAGTACACTACAGGGTAATTATAGTTAGCTAAAACCATAAAAGCATTTTTGTTACTTGAAATTTGAATAAACGTGACCAGGAATAAAATAAAAATATTAAAAATAAAAAATAAAATATTAAAAAAATAACTTACATTTATTTTATTTCAGCTAGTTGCCAAAGCAACATTTCTCATTTTATTTACTTTCATTTTCATTTGATCGTTTATTTACTTGATGTACTAAAATGACTGAAATAATTAAAACTAAAACTGAAATAAAAAATAATAATAATATAGACATATTTAAAAAAAATATATATATAATAATAATAAATAAATAAAAAATGTCCAAAGAAGCACCATAAACAAATTACTAAAACTAAAATAAAAAATGTAAAATACAAAAATAAAATCTAAATATTGAAAAAAAAAAACTGTAACAGTATTTCAGTAATACTACTGTTTGAAATTTGGGGTTGGTAATTTTTTTTTAATCTTATGTTCACTAAAGCCGCATTTATTTGATCAAAAATACAGTAAAAACAGCAATATTGTGAAATGTTATTACTATTTAAAATATGTTTTATCATATATTTTAAAATATAATTTATTCTTGACTATAACAGTATTCATTTCTTTCAACAAATAAAAAAAATCTCCAAATCCCCAAACTTTTGAATGTGTAGTGTTTTTTCAACCAGTATATCACCAGTCTTAGTTTAATATTTTTTGTTGAACCATGTTAAAACTCATTTGATCAATCACACATCATTAAATACTTACCAGCTGATTTCATCTCTCTGCCAAGGCAGTGTTCTTCCGATAAGCTGTCGTTGATGGCCAGCAAACAAAAAACAGACAAAATAACAGTGGATTGGTCAACATATATGTCCCCTGCGAGGATATGTGGCCTATTATTTCCTCTGCATATCCAGCAGTATAGACCGTGTTGACTATCTGATATCCTTTGCCCCCAGAGGCCTTCTGATCTCCGTAACCTCTGTTGCCCTCTGCTTAGATTGAGATGTGCACTGTATTGAGCTTTTCAAGGGCAGATATCACATGTCACTCAGGAGAGAAAACACATTTCTGTTGAAGCCAGAAAACTGATCTGTTGTGCCTTAGCTATTACCTTGGAGCCAGAGTCGGCCAATCAGCACACAGATGTCAAGGATGCAGGACTCTCTTTTTTTTTTTCTTTTTTTTCTTTCTGCCATAAATATTTAAATCTTTGAATGATATTTAAAATACTGTTATCTTTTCTCAGTGCTTCCTCCGGTGTTGGTGCCACGACACAGCGAGTTCAACCCTCAGCACAGTCTGCTGGTGCAGTTCCGCAACCTGAGTCACAATGAGCCTCACATGCCTCTCAACGCCACCTTCCCAGAGTCCTTCCAGCAGCACAGCGGAGGAAGCTCCTTCCCCATCTCTCCAAACTCGCCCTACCCTCCGTCTCCCGCCAGCAGCGGCACCTACCCCAACTCTCCAGCAAGCTCTGGGCCATCCAGCCCCTTCCAGCTGCGAGGTACACACAACACCTCTCGTTAGAGCTGCACGATTGATCATTAAAAGATTGCGACCTCAAACACCCATGCCATCCCATTTTTAAATGATAACGATTCGCCCACGTCTATTAAACCTTTGAAGAAATCATACCGGAAAATTCAAATCTGCGTTCGCGCTGCCGCTGACACAGAGAGAGCATGTTTAGGTAAGAAACCGCTTCACAAACAATCTTTTCAACTACACAGTATTATTTTTGTCTTACAGTCAATCATATTATCACAGAAATACTGGGATGAAAGTTTATAGTTCAGATATAAACATTGATGTCTATGATAGCGATCAAAATAGAGCAAATGCCCTTTTGAAAGTAACTGGCGCTTCAAATAACGTTTGTGTCGATTACATTGGCAAAAAGTGACTTAAAAATGTATTTGTCATTGAATCATTCATTCGAGAGGTTCATTCAAAAACGCTGATTCATCCAGTAATGAAACAAGTGAAGTATTTATGAGTCAGTCATTGAATCATTCATTCAAACCACTTAATAATATTTTTCATATTTTTAATATCAAACATTGGTGTATTAAATATTATATTGTAAATGCATATATTTTAAATGGTTTAATAATTAATTCAAATTAATTAAATACTTAAATAGATTGAAGCAATAACATTTTGTTATACATTATTTAGTTTAATTCAGAATCGTGGGAGAATCGTGATCTCTATTTGAGACAAAACAAATTGTGATTCTCAATTTATCCAGAATCGTGCAGCTCTACCACTCATGATATTGATGGATCTTTTGGGATGTTTTTGCCAGTGGCAAACTGATGTGTTGATTTTCTTTGCTGCTGCGATTGCAAACGGATGTGTGACGCTGAATGATAAACCTGTGATATGACGGTGAGTTGTGCAGTGTCGATTGCTGTCAGTAAACAATGGAAATGCCAGCTAAGCAGCCCACAAAAGCCCGGTGACTTCAGTCCTGCTGCTGGGTGCCCATCACTTGGCACCGGCCCACGCTCCCTCTATTCTGTATCGAGTGATTTGCTGATGCCTGCATCCGTAGACTGGGTGCACTCGGGCAGAAGGACAGCAAATGTTTTATAGCGCTGTGGGTTAGAACTAAAGCTGGTTTTATTCATAGAAATTACTTGATTCATCACAGCTTCAGATCTGCCTCGGTGATTAAAGTGATGGAAGCACTTGAAGCTTTGACATTTACATTGTGAATGAATAACTGTTTTACAATATGAGCTGCTTTTTTGTCTCGGCTAATCACTAGTGCAGTCACAACAGCATCAACAATTCAATATTTAAACACTACCATGAAAAAGTTTGGCATCAAAAGAAATGTATATTTTATTCAGCAAGGATGTCTTAAATTAATCAAAAATGACAGTAAAGATGTTTATAATGTTACAAAAGATTTCTATTTCCTTTTTTAGTCATCAAAAATCATTTTAAGTTGTAATAATATTATACAATATTACTGTTACAAAATATGACTTTTTGATCAAATAACTGCAGCCTTGGTAATCATAAGAGACTTTTTCATCACATGAAATCACAACAAAACATGAAATCTTACCAACCCCAAACTTTCAGCGATGATAATGATTCATTCAGATGGATCCGTTTTTATGCAGTTAAATTCCAAAGGAAATACAGCATAATTTAGTTTCTTATATGTTCAATAAACAATAAAATATGATTTTTTTTTTTGTTAGCCATAAACCGTTTCTGGAAGAGATTGCATTCAAATATATTTTGCTGTTCTGTTTGCTTTTTAGTGGTAAAACAGATACTTCTAAACAATATATGTGTCCAAATACATATTGAAACTAGCCCAGATGATACTGTCAACAACAAAAAAAAGCCCGCTTTAAATAGCTGTTGTTTCCACATCATGAATATCTGTATTATTGTACAGAGGTGGGTGTTTGATGTAAAGGATTTGCGAAATCTGACACTAAAAGGTTTCCATAAGATGCGAAGCGGCTTCCTGTAAAGAATCATCAGAATTCAGGCTCCAGGGGATTGCAGTGGAAGCCCATTTGTTTGCAGCAGGCCTCATCGTCTGACCGCTATCGCTCTGTGGTGTCTCTTTACCAGCTGATACCCCTCCTCCTGCCTACATGCCTCCAGATGAACAGATGGGACAGGACGGGTCTCAGTCCATGGAGACTGGCAGCAGCATGGTTCCTCAGAACATGCCCAGAGGGGGTAAGAATCTATTGACGTCCCATTCAGAAGTAATCCAGGTGTGATGTCAAAGAACATATAAAAAATAAAAAAAAAACTCCCTCAAATCTGAGTATTGTCATGTAGCTTGTTCATTACAGAAGTATGCGTGTATGTCTGTCTATGGCATGTTTCATAGCGGAAATATTGGCCTATATTACCAATGGCCTTGCAGAAACTATAAATACAGCCATAAAAGTAAAAATATTTTGGCCATTCTTGCAAAGAGCCACCCAGTTATACAGGAAATGAAATATAAGAGGTTAAAATTCACAACAGTCCAAAATCCAATTGCGATTTTTATTTTTAAATGCAGTAATTAACACACAGTTAAAAATTGATGTCTATTTAATGATATACTTATTTCCACTCCAATTTGTTTTTGAAGTTTAAACATTCAAATGGTGGCTGTCATAACTTGTTTTCATCATGGATTTATTCAAACATGCATTAAGACAAAAATCTATCGTAATATTCTGCATATCTGTAGCAAAATTCTCCTCTCTAGAGTTAAATAGCATTGCATTATATTGTTTGCAAATGGTTATTACTGTAGTAAAATGACCAAAAACAGTTCACTCTTTGCACAAATCAAATTAAATGACTAGTTCTTCGTCAGACGCTTTCATTGTAGCAACCTGGTACTTTGGAAACACAAGTTTGTTGTGCGGCAGACCAAAATAAAATATGTGCATGGCACTTGTGTAAAGCCAGACAGTCCGATTAGAGGTCACAACACTGAGAATGCTCTTGCCATTTTTTTTGTTTTAAAGCAAAGTCAAACTAACACGCTCTGTAGTTAAAAACATTGTCATCATGACTGAGCCTGAATTTCTAACACCGTTTGCCTGTTGTAATCTTTAAATCCTTTTGGCTCGGTATCCCCCTCTAATCTCTCCAGAATGTTTATCTAGCTGATGTGGTGAAGTATCTGAGCAAGTTGAAACAATAGATGGCTTCAGCTCAAGGTCTTGTTTTATTTTCCTCTTTCAGATGTGCAGCCAGTGGAGTACGAGGAGCCCAGTCACTGGTGCTCTATCGTGTACTATGAGCTGAATAATCGTGTAGGAGAGGCTTACCACGCTTCCTCCACCAGCGTGCTGGTTGATGGATTCACTGACCCATCCAACAACAAGAACCGCTTCTGCCTGGGCCTGCTCTCCAACGTCAATCGCAACTCCACTATTGAAAACACTCGTCGCCATATTGGCAAAGGTATGCATGCGGTTATTAATCTGCTTTGTCACTCAGTCCTGGAAACCCAGTGGGACATGACTTTAACCTTCTGCAAAGCAGTGATGTTATCATTAACTAAAGTTATTAAAAACATTTTTTGTTAATTTAAATATAGCTAAATATTAGGTGAAAAACTAAACGAACATTAGAAATGTTGCCTTGTCAAGTAACTGAAGTTGAAGTTCTAGAATTACTAATTGAACTTATTTAAACTTAAAAAATATATTCAAACATTTAAAATATAAAAAATGAAGTAATAAAATGACCAAAGCACATAAAATTACAAAAAAGTAAAAAATGTAAGTGAAAACTAAAAATAATAGGAATAAAAATTATAATAGTGAATAAATAATACTAAAATAACACAGTGGCAAAGGTTTGTCAGCACTAGGACCAATAATGACAACCTTTACCCTGTTTAAGGCCCATTCACACCAAAAAAAGATAACTATACTGATAACTATGTGGCATGCACACCAACTGACAATAATTGTCTAATGGTTTATTATGAGCATGTGCTGTTATTTATTTTTTTGTGTTTTTGCCAATTTAAATGATTGTGATCTTTAAATTCGGGTGGATTCTGATTGTTTTTAGCGTTCATCTGGATAAAAATTGTTTTGAAAGTGATTTGAATTATATTGTTCCTCTGGTTATAGCTTGTGATGTAGACTTCCCTATTCTCATAAAATTAGATTGACTATAATATTTTATAATAAACATTATAGTTTTTGTCCTTGGTGTGCATGGGCCTTTAAAAGCAAGACACTTTTTTCCATCAGTTTTTAGATGATTCATGTTGGCATGATCTGGTTTAGTAACAAAGACAATTGTGTTAATATTACAATGATTAACAATTAATCATCTCCACACCTAAAAAGTTAAATGTTCTCAAAGTGAACATGTTTGATTACAATGGTGAATCATTATTGGACTGTGTTATGATTCACTATTGAAATAAATGATGCGATTTCAATTTTTCCTTTCTCTTTGGAGTGTTACAAGCTCTTGGTGCATAAAGAAGATCTGTAAAGTTGCAAAGACTAAAGTCTCAAATCCAAAGAGATATTCTTTATAAAAGTTAAGAGTCAACCACGCCTACCTAAAATGGCTCGTTCTATCACGCCCCCACATCTACGTCTTCGTCTACGTCACGATGTGGGAAGATTTTTTCATAATGCCGCCCAAATGTTCACGCAAAGAAAGAAGGCGTAACTTTTATTCTCGCTGTAGTATTGTTGTTGCCGCCATGTCGTGAAGGCCGTGCTGTGGATCGCCGGATCGGCTTTAACTGTGGACGAAGCGGAGTCCAGCCCGGGGTCGTCACATGTGGTTGCCGCAAGCCCGCCGGACGCTCCTTCGTCGAATCCGCCGGCCGCTGCTCACTCCGCATACTCTAGGCCACGGCTCACTCTAGGCCTCCGGCCTCCGCTCACTCAGGCCGCGCGGTGTGTGACACTTTTTCGTTGTGAAAGCGAAACTACTTTGTTTGGGCAACATCATATGACCCCTTTAATCCTGCGCAGAATGTGCAGATTTTTATAAAGCCAAATGTTAATTTAAACAAACTAAATATAATAGAATATTTCAGAAGTACATTTACGACAATCTCTTCTCCCTCAGGTGTCCACCTGTATTATGTTGGAGGAGAAGTGTATGCAGAGTGTCTGAGTGACACCAGCATTTTCGTCCAGAGTCGAAACTGCAACTACCATCATGGCTTCCACCCGACAACTGTCTGCAAAATCCCCAGCGGCTGCAGCCTTAAGATCTTCAACAACCAAGAATTCGCTCAGCTGCTCGCTCAGTCTGTCAACCACGGATTCGAGGCCGTCTACGAGCTCACCAAGATGTGCACCATCCGCATGAGCTTTGTAAAGGTACGAGTATCACCACTGATGAGCAGTTTTCAGATGGTTATTCACCAACTTCTTACATGAACTTGTATTTTTGTTTTTGTTTTTTTAGGGCTGGGGCGCAGAGTATCACAGACAAGATGTGACGAGCACCCCTTGCTGGATAGAAGTGCATCTTCACGGTCCCCTCCAATGGCTGGATAAAGTCCTAACACAAATGGGTTCTCCTCTGAACCCCATCTCTTCTGTCTCATAATGAAGATACTGGGCTGGGAGAGTCTTTTTTTTTTTTTGGTTTTTCTTTTCTTTTTTTTTCTTCACTTTTGAAAGAAAAGGAGATATTAAGGGCTGAACTGTTTACACTACCTGCAGAAGGGTGACCGGATCCTGCGGCAGTCAGAACGAGAAGAATGAACTGGGGCTACAAGCACATCTAGCTGAGGAAAATTCTAGGCAGTGACACAAAATGGACTAACTACTGCTTTAGCAATTACCTTCTTGTTTGTTTGTTTTTTGCATACAATTGTTTTAAAATGATGCTTGTATGACTGATTTTCTCTAACTGTAGGTAATGTAGTAGATGAAACTGACGTGCTTTCATGTATCTCTACTTCACTTTACACCAGTTGAAAATGGCAATTTCCTAGTTCTATGAGAATCTTTTTAATTGCAATGTTGTCTAATCCCTGTTATTCGCAAGGCATATTTTCATTTATATGTTTACTGTTAGACTCGAAGCTCATTACAAATATTTCCTTTTTATAGCATCTTTTGCCTTAAGGCAAATCAAAGTTACTGCTTCTAAATAAAGTTCTTTTATCTGAAAAATTTGTGCTCATTTGATGTTTTATGATGACAAATGAAAGCTGTTGCTCTACATGTGAGCCATATGGACTGAGACTTTTAACGTTTAAATCCACAGCTGTTGGCTAGCACATTATGTCCTTGCATGTGTCTGTTTTCTCCAACATAGAAAACACAAAAGTGCATAGTGTAGTAGATTTCATTAGTGTTGCATGATTGTACTTGTTTTATACAAACAGATTCTGAAAGTGGAATCAGTGCTCATGGAGACTAAACTGGACATTGATGTCTGTTATTTGGTTCCCTCTACTGGACAAGACACGGAGTATTTTTAGTACAAGTTCCTGTGAAAATCTGTAACCCAATAGTTTCGTACTTTCCTAGACAGAATTACCCTTCTTGAACCTCGTCTCGTATTCCTGTCATTCTTGTATGTTTCTGTTCACATCAAAACGATATGCTTTCTAGGATATAAAACAGAGGAGATGAGATGTTTAGACATCAACAGTGAATTTAGACCACATTAAAGCCATTCTGTTTAGAATAGAATAGATTTTGCTTGTCAGATTTGTGACCCTGCTGTATCTCTCTGTCTGTTCGCATGAGAACGATCAGACCAAAATGTTTTCTGAGTACAGAAGTGAGAAGTGCAGACATCAGTGTGAATTTGTGGAGTGTTAAGAGTGTTACCAGACCAGTTTATCCATAATAATAACTAACCATTAAAAACGCAATAACGTCCGGATGGACTGGGTCGTTTTATTAATGTATTTACTTTTCAATCAGAAAAGTAAAACAAAATGAAAAAAAAAAATCAGTTATATAAACAGCAAGACTGCTCTTGATCAGTGTTGGGGGTAACGCATTACAAGTAACGCGAGTTACGTAATCAGATTACTTTTTCAAGTAACTAGTAAAGTAACGCATTAGTAAGTGTTGAAAGAGATAAAGAAATTTAGGCAAAATAACCATTTTAACCAAATTAATGCGGCCTACAAGGGATAAAGGCAGAGAGGCCCATCTACACATGTCCAGCTTTGATTTATCCACAAGTGGTTGAAAATTGCTTGCAAATAAAGTATTGTAAGAGTTTGTAAAAAAGACCCCCAGGTATTTGAAACCGTCAGACGCAATCTTGAAGGGTAACGATGATCTAGGAAGTTTTTTAGCTTGAGAATGAACAAAAAAAAGTTCACTTTTTTGCAAATTTATCTTGTAGCCAGATATTCGGCTAAATTTGTCTAAAATATCCAAGATTGGGGGCAGAGAGGTAGCGGGGTTTGAAATAAATAATAAAAGGTCATCGGCATATAGAGAAAGTTTGTGAGCTAATCCATGACGTTTAATTCCCTCAAAGCCATTGTGACTACGAAGCCAGATGAAGAGGCATAAGAAACATCTAACTTGGACAGTTCGCTAGTTATTGTAGACAATTTAAGTCTTTCGGCTTTCTTCAGAACTTTTTTATTTTAAAAACAAACAAGCAAGCCCTGTCCAGATTTTAAAAGTAACGCAAAAGTAACGTAACGCATTACTTTCCATAAAAAGTAACTAAGTACCGTAATTAGTTACTTTTTAATGGAGTAACGCAATATTGTAATGCATTACTTTTAAAAGTAACTTTCCCCAACACTGCTCTTGATAATGTGCGCTCTCGCACTAATATCTGACGAACAACAGCGACCTCTAGTTAAAGATGTCTTGTTTCAGGTTTCATTGTATGACCACTTTCTATCACTATCTATCTAATCATCTCTATTTTGTGTTGATCTGCTTCTCCCATTTGCTCTTTTACATGGACTATCACCCTGTAGACTAATACAGTCAGGTACAACAATAATTTTTCAAATATTTATTACAAATACTGATCAATTTAACCTTCACTTCTATGGTATGAGATGATGACTGGATGTTTTTTTAACTGATTTCCTGTCACTAGCTGAATTGCAGTGGTCAAGCTATTTAAAATATAGTCTAGTGAATTAAGTTACAAATTCGATCATTATACACAAAGTTAAGCCTAAACCAGTTGTAGTACTGACAGAATTGCGTAAACATGGCTGAAGACACAAAAAGCAGCGGAAGAGACAAACCGATTATATTGAGTGAGTCATTTACGCTGGAACCGCTCTGTTTGATTCAAACTCAAACTTGATTCACTAGCAAAAAAACAGATAAAAAGAGTCTTTCATTTTCGAATTTCGACATCGCTTGTAATGATTTTAAAAAGCATGATGGGTGAAACGGAGCTTTTCAAAACTCCGAAGCAGTTAAACCATTGCGTCCCAAAATGATTCACTGTTTCGAAGCGCTCCAATCGGATCGCGTATCTAGAATCATTTGATTCAGATCGGGACTTCGGAGCGTATCGTGAATGATTCATATCGGGACTTCGGAGTGAGTCATTTGATTTAGATCAAAACTTCAGAGCGGGTCTGCGAATCATTTCGTGATACGTGCTCTGAGTACCAATCAGAAATGATGGTTCAACTTGGGAGCACGTTCCGCGAATTGTTTAGATTGGGACTTCGGAATGCATATCACAAATTATTTGATTTAGATCGGAACTTCGGAGCGGGTTCACGAATCTTTTGGTTCAGATCGGGACCGGACGGAGTGCAGATCGCGAAGATTCGATCGGGTCTTCGAGTGCAGAGTGCGAATATATTTGATTTAGATCGGAACTTTGGAGCGGGTTCACAAATATTTTGATTCAGATTAGAACTCGGAGCATGCATCGCAAATCATTTGATTTAGATTGGAACAGATTGGGTTTGCAAATCTTTGGCTGTGTCCGAAATCGCCCCCTATACCCTTAAATAGGGCACTATTTGAGGGAACAGCCATTTTTAGTGGTGTCCGAAACCATAGTGGACGTTCTCGAGTGCACTCATTCAATCCCACAATGCACTGCAAAAACGAGTCTACAACTGGTGCGCGCTCAACAGCTAGAGAATGCCATAATGCACCATAAAGCGCTCATCCATGGCGTACAGCATAATGTACAACATGGGTATAAATTCATATTTTGATTCAGAGCGGAACTTCAGAGCGGATTCGCGAATCTTTTGATTCAGGTCGGAACTTCGGAGCGGGTTCGCGAATCTTTTGATTCAGATCGGAACTTCAGAGCGGGTTCGCGAATCTTTTGATTCAGATCGGAACTTCGGAGCACATATCGTGTATCATTTGATTCAGATCAGCACTTCGGAGTGCTTTTTTAAAATGTATATAAAAACAAAAGGATGAATATAAAGATACCGTTTTCATTACTTTTGGATTAATGGAACATTGGATAGTTTATAGGTCAACTCTGAATAAAGAAAAGAAAGGTTTAGAGCCAGTAAACTTTTATGAATGTGAAATTTAGCTAACAGGAAACATAAATTAATTATGTAAAATTTTCCCATATTCTATTTGGAATAGTCAAACAGTACAAAGAAAACATCTTTAAACATCTATCTATCTAATTGTGATATTGATATTTTTGATAATTAAATTATAATTTATTTTGGAGTTGTCCTTATTCGGTTTTTGGACAGACTAATTAATTTATTAAAGATTACATCACGCCCAGCTTTCAACTGTATTTTATGTCACTTATGTCATGTCTTATCATAAGGGGTATGAATCTGTTACTTATTTTAGCTAAATTTAGTATAATAAATATAATAACTGTAAATATGGGGGAATAAGTCTTTGTTTTAAAGGCAGAAATTCACCAATACCTAAAAATTATATTAGAAAAAAAGAAAGCTGTAAAATATGTTAATTAATTTATAACAATTTAATACTTCATATTATTTATTTATTTTCCTACTTAATGTTATTTGATTATCTTAATGTAAAGCTGTATATATTTAAAAACCATTGAAAATAAAAAAATTTATTTGAAAACGAAAGAACCTATTCATGGAAACGAACAAACTTGTCTAGTCGGATTGACGTATTTGTCTTTGATTGATGAACGTTTCGTAAGCTTTTATTTTGAAAGCGAAACTCTGCTCGGTTCAAGCTGCTGCGCTGTCCTCACTCTTCCGGCAGGAATGAACGCTCATCGGAAGTGAGGTGGCCTTTCTCGAGAGCAAGCGAAAAATAAACACGTAACAGTCGAGCGGCTGCGACTACAAGAGATTGGAAGCGACACGATTGCTTTAGATGGAAGGATAGACACAAGACGCAGTTATTAGTAGCGAAGCTCAACATAGGCCATCTCTCTAAAGCAGAAATAGCGGATTGCTGCGGCTGAAGGTAATGACTGCTCTAGCTAACTAGTCGGCCAGTCCACTCCCGACTTCATACATAGCAACATATGGTCGGTTATTAAAACATGCTGTGGCGGATTTAGTTAGTGTTTAATGTCGGTATCGTAGATTAATTACAGCTGTCATACTGTCTTTCGTAGCCTTCAACTGTGCAGCTAACTGGTGCTGCTTTCAAACAGAGTCTGTAGCCAACCATTTAACAGACAAATTATACATAATACAGTGTAACAAAAGCTTAATTTAGCTCATTCGTGCTCTTAGGAATGTGTGTGATAGGCCTAGTTGTTTAATGCATATGCATACTGTAACTTGGGCCCTTACTTTCACTTCAGTTTACTGGAAATTAGTGCTGGGCGGTATGACCAAAAATTTATATCACGGTATTTTTCAAAATTATACCGGTTTCACGGTACATGACGGTATTTTTTTTTCATGCATGACCGGGTGTTAACCATATTTTCTACTGAGTGAGAGAGGAAATACTGCAGTATATTGACTTAGAATGCCCTATTTTACTGTCATGATGAGTGACTATTGTCAAAAAATACCACACTAAATTGTGACTAAACACGACCCCTTTTAATACATGTTAACCAGGAGTCACTCTCATTTATAATCGCGGCATCTTCTGATAAAATCAACATGCATCTACACTAAAGAGCGGCTATGCGGTTGTTTTGGCTATATTACTTTTTTGTCTCATGCAGCGCACTGCCTGCGTCTGAGTGACTAAAAAAAACCAACAAACAAAAAAGTGCATGTGATATTACACATAAAGCTGTTCCCTCAACGTTGTTTAAGCGACATTAAATACCGGTATTGCGGTATTTTCAAAATTCATATCATAACAAAAATAAAAACCGTTATTCGGTGTGAACCGGTATACCGCCCAGCACTACTGGAAATGTCTTTCCTAAACATATAAATAGCATTCATTTTTACAGCATATGAATGGTGTTATAATACTGGCCTGTCAACATTATGTTGAAATGTTTTTGCCCTCATCATTGATTCAGTCTGAACCTCATGTCGTTCTGATTTATTTGTTCTCTCTCCTCTGTAGTGCAAGATGGTGCGAGCCGCTCTTGCGACAGGCACCAGTTTGGTGCTGACTGGCGCAGTGGTTGCTCATGCATACTTCCTCAAGCACCAGTTCTACCCCACTGTGGTATACCTCACTAAAAGCAGCCCTAGCATGGCAGTAAGTTGTCATCCGTTTATTTAATGTCAGATCTTTATGGAAAGGGACTGTAAACTCTGTGATTTGACTTGTCTACTATTTCTTCGGTAGGTTTTATACATTCAGGCTTTCGTTTTGGTTTTCCTTTTGGGGAAATTAATGCGGAAAGTTTTTTTTGGGCAACTGAGAGCTGCTGAAATGGAGGTTGGTGTCTAAATTTGCAAAGTGTGGAAAGGCAGGAAATTCGTTTTTTTTGTCATTCTCATTTGTATATTGTTTGTTTTTAGCATCTGATTGAACGCTCCTGGTATGCGGTGACCGAGACCTGTTTAGCCTTTACAGTCTTCAGGGATGATTTCTCTCCTCGCTTTGTGGCCCTTTTCACTTTGCTGCTTTTCCTCAAGTGCTTCCACTGGCTGGCTGAAGACAGGGTGGACTTTGTGAGTGAACACTGAGATGGAGAAGAAAAAAAAAATCTCTGTTATTTATTATATTTTATAGATGTATTTTATTATAAAGATTTAATCTATTGTTTTTGAATACAATGTTTTCATATTTTATTATTAGATCATTGAGAGGTTACATCTCGTTTGGAAAAATAGTATTTATTACAGTTTATATATATTTATTTATTTATTACATTTTTTTTACATTTAGTCATTAAGCAGATGCTTTTATCCAAAGCGACTTACATATGAGGACAATGGAAACAATCAAAATCAACAAAAGAGCAATGATATGCAAGTGCTATAACAAGTCTCAGTTAGCTTAACACAGCTAATTTATTATTTTTGAAAAATGTTTTCATATTTTGTTGTTAAATGTGAGGTTACATCTGATTTTATAGATAGATAGATAGATAGATAGATAGATAGATTACGTTTTATTTCATTAGAAAATTAATTTATTTTTTTAATATATTTTCATATTTTATTTTTATTTGTGAGCAGTTGAGAGGTTATGTCTAATCTGGGAAAAAAATGACGTTTTATTTTTATTTTATTTTTTAACGGTTTTCATTGTTTATTTTATTTTTAGATGGAAAGGAGTCCAAATATCTCATGGGTCTTCCACTTCAGAGTTCTCTGTGAGTAATTTATCACTGGATTTGCTTCAGCCTGTGTTCTTCAGCACCAACTTTATCTCTTACTTCCCTTTTATATATGAAACTAATTTGCTAACTCATTTTTCGGACATGCAAATTTTTGAGCTGCACCTGTATCTTGAATTTAATGGCATTTGACATTAGACTACCTTATTTGCACTCATCGTTGTGGTTATTGCATCACTAATGTTCTTGTCTCTCTGCTGCAGCTCTAATGGTGTTGCTGGGAGTGTTGGACTTTCTGTTTGTCAATCATGCGAGTCACAGCATTATAACAAGAGGAGCTTCAGTGCAGCTGGTTTTTGGATTTGAGGTGAGCAACATTTTTTTTGTTTGAGTGAGATCCTGCAAAATACATTTCATTAATGAAAGGACTATTGACCTAAACCTTATCACATGTCCCATAACTTGTTGAAGTACAGTATGTCATCTGTCGTGTTAGCAGTTGAGCAGTGTAGAAATCAGACCATATATTATACCACTAGAGTTTTTAAAATATTAATGGCTTTCTGCTTGTCTTTCAGTATGCAATTCTGATGACTGTGGTCCTCACCACCTTCATCAAGTACACCTTACATACAGTTGATCTGCAGAGTGAGAATCCGTGGGACAATAAGGCCGTCTACATGCTCTACACAGAGCTCTTTACAGGTACATCCTAGAGAGCCATAGCTTTTATGGATGTTTCCATATTGCCTATTCACAGATTGACTGATGTTACATTTATCCTTCAGGTTTCATCAAGGTGCTTTTGTATATGGCGTTCATGACCATAATGATAAAAGTGCACACCTTCCCTCTGTTTGCCATTCGACCCATGTATCTCGCAATGAGGTGAGTGATAAATCATCAGATTCCAGCTGTGCTGTTAAGTTTTGTCAACAATTAGAACAGTTTGTCTTATTCTTTTGTCGTGTGCAATATGTTTGTCTTTTCAGGCAATTCAAGAAGGCAGTAACAGACGCCATCATGTCTCGACGAGCCATTCGTAATATGAATACTCTGTGAGTATCTTTCTGAAGTCATTTTAAATATTTTTTATGTGTTTTTTTTTTTTTTTCATTAATATACAGTAGTCAACATTTGAAGTGGATCAAAAAAGTTCATCAAAGTTGTCCTAAGACAAGAACACATTTTGTTTTAGGTTTTAGGACAACTTTGATGAAAGGTTTTGATCCACTTCAAGTGTTGACTAGTGTAGTGCAGTTTAATGTTTACTATTTTTTTATTAGTAATTTTTTTTAGTTGCATTTCTTTATTTTATTGTGCACTTAATTCTGTTAGTATTGCCATGTTTATTATTTTCAGTATTTAATAATTTGTTTTTGCAGTTTAAAATTAAAAACATATATACTCTGTATCTCTGAAATAATCTGAATTATAACATGGATTGTTCTGGTCCTTGATTCTGATTGGTTGAGCTGCGTTCGAAGCTCAACCAGCAAGTTTACACTACAAACATACACCTTTGTTTACTTCTGTGTGTTGCTCGGCAACCACTTTGTTGGAACCACAACTGTTTCTGAGGAACTACATTGTTTGGTGGAAGAATACTGTTTTTATTAATATCATTACACTTCATTTGCTCTGTTTTATTCTGTGAAACCTTACTACGTATATGGAATAACAACTTAGCTGTTATAAATTCACTGTAAACCACGGCTTCTTGGAGCTTATTGCTTTAACATATTTTAATGTGCAAGTGTTTTTTTTATTAACAATGCAGTGTAATATTTTTAGTATTCATTTCTTTATTTGTATTTTTTTCAGTTTACATTTGTTTAGAACAATTGTGGTTACACTTTATTTAAAGGTGTCCTTGCTACAGTGTAATTATATATTTAAGTACTGAGTAATAATAATTAACTACATGTACTTACTATATGATTAGGGTTTGGCTTAGGGTTACTTGCGTGTAATTTTGCATAATTGTAACTATAATAGCAAGCACATGTAACGTTTAACAAGGACACCTTAAAATAAAGTGTTACCAAAATTGTATTTGTTTATTTTATTGTGCATTTTAATTATTCTTAATATTGGGCCATGTTTAATATTTGTAGTCTTCACTTTCTTTTCTTTTTTCAATTTTTAATTATTTTTTAGAAGAATTGTATTTATATTTATTTTTTACAGTTTAATTATTCTTACAACGTTTTTATCTATTACTATTGTATATTTAGTGTTTTTTTGTGTTGTGCAGTGTTTTTAATATGTTTAGTATATGTTAATAGTTTTCGTAATACTTTTAAATTATTTATCACTGTCTGCCATGCTTTGTTACAGCTATCCAGATGCCACCCCTGAAGACTTGCAAGCCACCGACAATGTGTGCATCATTTGCAGAGAAGAGATGGTGACTGGAGCCAAGAAACTGCCGTGCAACCACATCTTTCACTCAAGGTTCACTTCCACTGTTTATGGAAAAAATCAGTCTCTTTGGTGTTGACATCTGCATGCATATTCTGAATAGTTTGTTCCTCTCATTGTAGTTGCCTTCGCTCATGGTTCCAAAGACAGCAGACGTGTCCGACCTGTCGTATGGATGTCCTCCGAGCGTCCCAGCCCAACCAGACTCCTGCCCCAGCTCCTGCACAAGCACCTGCCCCTGCTGCTCCTGCTAATGCCCCCGTACCTCCACCTGTCAATGGTAAAAACACCAAGACCTGGCCGATCGAAGCTGCTGATGTTTGGCTGTTTGTGCACCGTAAATCATGCTTCCTTTTCTGTGCAGTCGCTCCAGGTATGCTGCCTCAGTTTCCTCCAGGTCTGTTTCCCTTTTGGGGTCCCTTCCCAGGCGCGCCTCCTCCTGCTGCCCCAGGTGCACAGGCAGCTACTGACGCTCCACAGACCAGCGCCGCTGCAACACAGGCCCAGGGAGCAGGTCAGCAGCTCTTATCTGTTCTGCCTCACTGTGAAAAGCTAGAATACCCATGATTCTCATCATAATTTTCACGTTGTGTCATGTAGAATCAGGAGCCAGCAGCTCGACCCAGCCGAATGCAGACAGTGCCTCTGCTGCTCCCGGAGCAATGCCTGGATTCCCCTTCTCCATGCCTCCACCTTTCCCATCAGCTCCATGGCTGCCGATGCCTCCACCTCCACCCTTTAGTATGTTAGAGCGGTCAAATTGCGGCATTTTAATAATTAGTGCTGTCAAGCGATTAATCGCATCCAAAATAAAAGTTCTTGTTTACATAATGTATGTGTGTGTGCTGTGTATATTTATTATGTATATATAAATACACACACATGCATGTATATATTTCAGAAAAATGTTGTTTATATATTAAATATATTTATAATATAAATATAGACATGTAAATACGTGTAAATATTTTCAAAATATATGCTGTTTGTGTGTGTCTTTATATATACATAATAAATATACACAACACACACATATGTTATGTAAAAAAAAACTTTTATTTTGGATGCGATTAATCACGATTAATCGTTTATACATCATTGAAAAATTGATATATTTGAGTAATCTGTGACCTCTTTGTTTATTAGTGTCATCCATGCCACCGCCTCCATCGACTCTGTCTACCATGTCCGAGGCCGAGCTCAGAGAACTGGAGCAGGAGGGCAGGCGAGGTTTGGAAGCCAGGTTGCAGTGCCTTCACAACATCCACACATTGCTGGATGCCGCCATGCTCAACATTCACCACTACCTCAGCACGGTGGCTACGTTAAGGTGTGCAAACATGGCCTGAGGTGTGATTAAAAAGTGGCACGTCCAGTTCCTACTTCTGAAATCACCGTATTTTCTTTCTTTCTTTTACTTTCTGTTTAGTCCTCCAAGATCAGAAAACAATGCTGGTGAGACGAGTACATCAGTGAATGCGGAGTCCTCTTCCTCCACGGGCAACACGGAAACTCCCAGTCAGGAGAACGAGGCTCAGAGCGGTGAGTAGAATGATGCCACAACTTCTCGAATGACTAGGCTTTAGTGTCACATGATTGTTCTGAAATCATTCTAATATGCAGATTTGCTGTTTAAGAAACATTTCTTATTATTATAAATGTTGAAAATAGTTGTGCTACTTAATATTTTTTTATAGAAACCATGATACATTATCATTCAAAAGAAAGAAGAAAATATATATATATATATATATATCAGAGTCATTGTATTCTCTTGCTCATAGATGGATCTGTAAATGAAGCTACAGGCTTTTCTCTACCAGACTCAACCACAGGAGTGGACAAAGACAGGAAGGAGGAAGATGAGGATGATGGTGAGCCAAATGCCGCCGAGTTGAGACGACGTCGCCTGCGTAAACTGGAGACCACTAACACTCCTGACCACTGATGATGGGATCCATTTAAATCGTTAATTGCCTTCTGACAGTAGAAATGCTTCTTACGGACTCTTGGGCACTTGGCATGTTGAGATGTCAGATTATCTGAGGAAAGTTCATGAGTTCTTAGATGTTAATTTAAATGAGGCACATCAAGGCACTTCCCGCTGTATGGAGGATTTGTCAGTGTAACGTGTACGGAAGGTATCATGGAAAACCAAGCGTGAAGATAGAAAGGATAAAAGCCTTGCACCTTAAAAGTCCGCTGTGACGTCTGACTCGAGTATTGTTGAGACTTTCCTCTCTGAATGTGATTTTTGTCTCTCAGAGGAACACGGTCTGTTGATTTCTTATGTGCCCTTAAAATTTGATGTTTTCCCATTCTTTGTGTATTTTCATTATTTCTAGTGCTACATCATAGATTATTTTCCTAGATCGACTTTGGTTACGGCTAAAAGATATCCATGAACCAAATATCTAAATTAACTTGCTGTACATAATGTATGAAGTGTTTTAATAGGAGGATCTGTACATACTGCACAATAAATTGTTCAAAACAGACATTGTCTTGAGATTTTGGGGTCTGTATGCTTTTTTTTATTTTTTATAATACATTTATTTAGCAAGGACTCAGTTAAGTTAATTAAAATATATTAATAATGTTACAAAAGATTTCTATTTCAAATAACGGATTCAAGTTGGGGAAGTCGTGGCCTAATGGTTAGAGAGTCGGTCTCGTAACCCAAAGGTTGCGGGTTCGAGTCTCGTACCGGCAGGGATTGTGGGTGGGGGGAGTGAATGTACAGCGCTCTCTCCCACCTTCAATAC
This sequence comes from Sinocyclocheilus anshuiensis, assembly GCF_001515605.1. NCBI lineage: Eukaryota > Metazoa > Chordata > Actinopteri > Cypriniformes > Cyprinidae > Sinocyclocheilus > Sinocyclocheilus anshuiensis. The sequence goes on from NW_015552562.1 coordinate 632,790, forward strand.
CACGACTGAGGTGCCCTTGAGCAAGGCACCGAACCCCCAACTGCTCCCCGGGCGCCGCAGCAAAAAAAATGGCTGCCCACTGCTCCGGGTGTGTGTTCACGGTGTGTGTGTGCACTTTGGATGGGTTAAATGCAGAGCACTAATTCCAAATATGGATCACCATACTTGGCCACGTCACGTCACTTTCATGTCACTTTTTCACTTTCAAAAATGTATCAGTTTCCACAAAAGAATTAAGCTGTTAAAAGAACAACTGTTGTCATGTGGATCATGTGACACTAAAGACTGGAGTAATGATACTGAAAATTCAGCTTTGATCATGAGAATAAATTAGAAATAGAAAACAATTATTCTAAATTGCAATAATATTTCACAATATTATTTTTACTCTATTTTTTTAAATAAATGCTTCCTTGGTGAGCATAAGAGACTTGTTTTATACGATTTAAACATCATACCCACCCTAAACTGTAAAGTAAAAATATAAGTGTACTAATAATGTACATTAACCTAAAAAAAAAAAATATATTTTAACTGGATTAGATTTTTATTTATGATCACATGGTGAAATGTGTTTTGCTTTTTTTTTGTTTTTACAGCAAAATGCATTTTCACAAATATTAAGAGTTTCTAAGTTCTGATTTTTTTATTTATTTTCTGAAATCCTGATGAGACAAATTCTGAATGCGCCACATATATATAAACAGCAAATTACAAATGAAACTGTTTAAATTAGTTTTTTTATTAAAATACACTGTCAAAATATCAGCACACGGTTAGTACCAAAATTATTGCTTTCTTACGCACCATTTAAAATGGAAGGTCATCATCCCACACAAAATAAAAAATATGTGATAATACATTTCAAGGATACCCTTATAAATTAAGAAAAGACAAATGTGGTAATAACTCCTCCTTCACTCCTTATAGAAAAATCATTAACTGGTCCCTTTTTAATCACAAGCATCTAGTCTATTGTGGTCTGCTTTAAAAAGTCAAGATGCAACTTCAGAAGTACAGATGCTTCTGATGAGTATTAGTGCAAATGAACCTATTGAGCTACTCAACAGGAAGAGGTGATGCTGTGCTATCGCCTGAGAAGGTCAGAGAAGATCTCTGCAGCTTTGCATAGTGGTCAGGTCTGTGGAGTGGAGTAAAGAGAGTGGTGCTGGTTGCTCTGCTGAGTCCGGTTGAAGAGGAGTGGAGTCGTCTCACTGGATCCAAACCAGCTGTTGGTGCAAAGTTTTGGTTTGGAATCACCATATCATAACTGATCCCACAAGCTGTTTTAATGTTAAAGGGGTCCTATTATGCTCTTTTACAAAGTCTTGATTTTGTTTTGAGGGTGTACTAGAACCTAGAACCAGAAAAACACATTATTTTTCACATTATTACAGCACCTCTCTCCCCAGTCTGGCATGAACGGCTCGAATAGTTCCTGTATCAAATGAAGGCCCGCCTTCTGAAATACGAAATGTGCTGTGATTGGTTAGCTGGGCCAATGTGTGCTGTGATTGGTTAGCTGGGCCAGTGTGTGCTGTGATTGGTTAGCTGGGCCAGTGTGTGCTGTGATTGGTTAGCTGGGCCAGTGTGTGCTGTGATTGGTTAGCTGGGCCAGTGTGTGCTGTGATTGGTTAGCTGGGCCAGTGTGTGCTGTGATTGGTTAGCTGGGCCAGTGTGTGCTGTGATTGGTTAGCTGGGCCAGTGTGTGCTGTGATTGGTTAGCTGGGCCAGTGTGTGCTGTGATTGGTTAGCTGGGCCAGTGTGTGCTGTGATTGGTTAGCTGGGCCAGTGTGTGCTGTGATTGGTTAGCTGGGCCAGTGTGTGCTGTGATTGGCTCCACTCGGCGCCTGGTCGGGAAATGTCACGCCCCTTACCATAGCCGCCTGCGAGCTTCAGAGTAAATATTGCGTCAAAATCAGATCAATTTGAGCGCGATTTAAACCCGGATGATTGTAACCACTCTAAGTTCATCTGCTTTGGGAAAGCTAGCGTGTCTCCGACACAGTGATAACACTCGTTGCCTTCTCTAGTGCAGCTCAACCAGGTCTCGTCCCATTCGTCGGTATTTGTGATATCACAACTCCTGGAAAATATGGTTGTAGTCCAAACGAGTCATTCGTTGTAGTTTTTGAAAAGTGATTTCTGTTAAATAAAAGATCTCCTTTTGAAGTGGACTTTGAGCTTTGTAACTTTGCAGATCTTTTTTATGCTCAAACAGCAACATTACAGACTAACTAAAGTTGAAAAAGTGAAAAAGCATAATAGGACCCCTTTAAATATCTGAGCTGTGATAAAGCCTGATACCTGCTATGAGGATTGATACTGTGACTCCAGAGAGAACCCGTGTCGTCATCCATTGCACGAGGGTCGTCAAAGAAATATGAGCGTGAGCCTCGTGTGTTGCACATCGCTGGGCTGCAGTTCTGAAATAAACAAAGCAAACAGCTCAATGATGGAACACTCCTTTTTGGGCATATACATTATACATTTGGCAGATGCAAAACTAAATTGTTTCTTTCCATCATCTTAAGCATTTTTTTTGTCATTGACCTAAATGCAAAAATGTACACTATCGTTCAAAAGTCTTTATTTTTTTTAAAAGATGTTTCTTATGCTTACCAAGGCTACATTTATTTGATCACAAATACAGTAAAATATTGTGAAATATTACAATTTAAAAACTTTTATATTTAAATATATATATTTTAAAATGTAATTTATTCCTGTGACCAAAGCTGAATTTTCAGCATCATTACTCCAGTCTTCAGCGTCACATGATCCTTCAGAAATCATTCTAATATGCTGATCTGCTGCTCAAGAAACATTTATTATTATTAATGTTGAAAACAATATAGTTGCTTAATATTTTTGTGGAAACCTTAATATATTTCTTTCAGGATTATTTTATGAATAGAAAGTTCAAAAGAATAGCATTTATTTAAAATATTATTTTTTGTAACTTATATAAATGCCTTTACTCTCACTTTTAATCAATTTAATGCATTATTGATAAAAAAAATTATCATTTCTTAAAAAAACTGACCCAAAACGTTTGAACGGTAGTGTATTAACAAACTAAAATCACATGCAATAGGCATGGAAAAATGCATAATCAGCAAACCTTTTCTTGAGGAGGCTGGCGAACTCTGAAGATGAGAATGAGCAGGCTGGTAGGAAGCAGCTCCCAAATGAAGAGAACAGCTCCGAAGATAATGTAGCCTCTGTCTCCAAGCTCACTCTGAAGGTCAGCCTTTGAAAACAACACTGAACATCACAAACCGACCAGTTACAGGAACACCTTTTCATTAGCAACCAATGTAGTGCAACTGCCCACCTGATCAGAGATGTTGTACCAGTCATAGTCGAAGGCCTCGACTTTATGATTCTGAGACAAAAACAGCACAGCAAGATTGTAGCATGCCCTGCTAGAGAAGAGCAAGATGACACCTGCCCCCAGCACCGCAGTCCAACAAAACCCCTGCAAGCAGAAGACGTCATAAATAGCTGCAAATAACCTTTTTGGTCCCAAAGTTTGTCTTTGTAAAATTCGAGTCCCATAATATTCCTAGTGTCCCAGTGAAAAAGTATTTTTATAAAACGGATAGTTCCGGTCCTTGATTCTGATTGGCTGAGCCACGTTCGAAGCTGTTGTAAATTACACTACAAACATACACCTTTGTTTACATTTGTCTGTTGCTTGGCAACCACTTTGTTGCAACCACAACTGATTCTGAGGAGCTACATTGTTTGGTGGAAGAATACTGTTTTTATTAATATCATTACACTTTATTTGCTCTGTTTTATTTTGTGAAACCTTACTACGTATATGGAATAACCATTTTATAAAAACGGATACTTTATCGTCCGAATCGGGAGAGAAATATGCACAGATTAAGCACCATTTACAAGCAAAAAAAAAATAGTTCTAAATAAATATGTTGGTGGATTTTGATGTGAGAGGGCAACAGGAGATGGACTTTTTCACTGGAGGAAGTGTTCTTATGGATTACGAACTCATAAACACAGCTTTTCACTTCACAAAATGTTAATTGATGGACTGGAGTGGTGTGGATTACTTGTGGATTATTGTGACGTTTTTATCAGCTGTTCGAACTCTCATTCTGACGGCACCCATTCACTGCAGAGGTTTAGAGGACTGGATACTATTGCTTTAAGCACTTGCAAAGTATGTACCTTACTGCGTAGATAAGGGGTGGTAGGAGGCGAGGATCGAGTTAAGAGGAGCAGAGACGTGGCCAGACACACAGCTTCCAGAATGAACAGTAGGTCATTAACCAGCACTCGAACCAGAACCAGCCTCCAAGTGTCTTCACCAGCTCCACCGGAGGCACCATGCTGTCCGAGGCTTGCGCATACTATATTGACACACAGGAAGATGACGCTCATGGTGGCATACACCCACCGAGCCGCCCATCTAGAAATCAAAGTTTACACACAAACACAATTCTCATTAAACACACAATCAGATGTTATCCATTAACATGCTAACGTGGAAATCCACTCACAGTGCTTTCCTGGGCTCAACGCTGAACACGCTTCGAACTTTGAGCAACTCCTGTCAAAATGAAACATTGTTATTAGGGAGTGGATTGATTTCTCAACTACGCAAACATACTCTTATGAATCTTTCTTTATAACTTGTCTTACCTGAGTGAAGTAAATGTTGAAGAGACTCAGGGTGAAGAACTGTAAGCACACTGGGAAGCAGTAAAGGAGCCAGTAGACTGGAGTGGGCAGATGGTTGGCCGCAAGGGCATTACGAAAATAAAAGGAGAAGAGCGTTGTGCGAAGCGCTGCCCAGAACAGGCAAAGAAAAAGAAAAATACTCTGATAACTCCATCGCTTATGCCGGTAGAGTAACAGCAGCCAAAGCTGAACGTATACGACTAAAAATAGACCCCCATAAAGACAAGTGTAAAGAACCGTGACACCCAGCTCTACTGAAGGGGCCACGGCTGGTTTCATGGGGGAAGGTGGAACTGGAGCCTGCATTATGATGATGGATGTAAAAAAAAAAAAGGATTAAAATAATATAATACAATGCATAGATCAAAGCTTTAAATTAAAATAAAATAAAACAAAACTGGTGCAAAATGTCAAGATTAATCATATTAACAAAAACGAAAAACAAATTTCGGGCATGTTCAGGCAAGCGTGGATTATCATTAGTCTAATTTTCTATACAATATTCTGTCACATATGATGAAGCCAGGAATGAAATGTCATTTCTCGGAACCCGTATCAATCAGCCTGTGATGTGCACCTGCAAAATAAAAATGAAAGTATTTAATGGAGCTAAAGTAAACTCAGCCAAGCTTTACACAACAACAACTCAAACCATTCATACTGATATCAAGAACACAATCTCCCTAATCGAAAACAAAATCATATTTCGTCTGAAACCAGTCATTAAATGTAACTGTAACTGATTGAGAGTTTTGACAGCCAGACTTTGTTTATTCGTTACACCTGTTGCTCATCTACCGGATAGATTGTACCGCACAAATTATAATACTTCCAAACTAATTCTAACAGTCAAACATTTGTATTAAACTGACTTTAGACTGATCTAAAGTAGTAGCTAGCTGAGTGGCTAACGTTGCTAGATTGAGTTTAAATCGATTTGCTAGTTCACAGGTCGGACCGGTTTTGATATAAATATGCGACACACATTTTTATAAACTGCTTTAAATACTACTAAATTAAACCCAGCATTACCTTACAAATGACTAAGACCGTGTAATCGACGTAACAAATCCGATAAATCCTTTCCTTCATCACTTCAGTCCCGTTCGTGTTTATGTGCTGCGTTATCAACCTAACTCATCGCTGTTGGCGACATCTAGCGGTGCATGCTGGTAAAGAAAAACGTAAACAAAGGCGTCTTCCTCCTCCTGCGAGACCACGCCCACCACACGCGTCCTAACTTCCTAGCTAAAATTTTAGAAGTACAGAAGACTTTTAAAAATTATAATGTTTTGAAATAAGTAGAAAGAGGAACAGAGAAAGTTTCGCCATCTCGAAAACCGATAGCTTTCTCTAGTGGGCGTGGTTTATCGTCTGCCTGGGCGTGGTTTACAGTGCATCGGGCGTGGTTTGCAGTCTTGCTGGAAGCAGTCCTATCATGAAAAAAAACGCCCATTGCTTTACCGCGCTGAGTGTACTGAGAACAGGAAACGGCGGTTAGTTCAATTTTACACCATCAATAACCGTCAGCTGTCATTTCTATCTGTCATCATCATTTATACCTATATTTCATTACACGAACTGACGAAGAAGCGCAAATCAACATTCTGGTTCAAATAACAAAATTATAGGTTACACGTACTCAACTGTAACAGATGAGCTCATCATTTCATAACTTTATTTGTTATGTTTTGCAGCAGTACGTACATATTGACAGGCTGTGAGTCAGAGGTGGTTTGTAATGTAACAGCGTGTTAGTAGGCGAGGTTCTTCCTCACATTTTCCTCTCTCTCTCTCTCTCTCTCTCTCTCTCTCTCTCTCTCTCTCTCTCTCTCTTTTTTTTCTTTTTGGAGCTTGACATCCCATGATCCTGTGACCACTATGAATTTTTTCTCTGAATTGTTTCTTTTTGAGTTTCACCGGAAAACACCGCAGCACATAGGTTTGGAACGACACGAGGGTGAGTAACTACATGCAATTTGTCAGGCTTGATGTGCCCAGCACTGCAGCATTTAACTGGTTTACACTCCCATAAGCAATTGTTAATGGTGCTGGGTGTGTTTTATTACTGCAGTGCAGGGAGTTAAACGTGAGGTGTGTGCGTGTGTCATTAAGACTCAGTCTGCAGACGGCTTAAACTGACCTGACGAGAACTCTGCTCTGCTTAATATGCTAGACGCTCTTGTCTTCCTAAGACTAAGCAGCCAGACAAAATATCATGCAAGGCAATCGGGCATGCCAGACTGTGATGTTTGAGTTTATTTCCATGTCTGCCGCTCTTATCTCCACATCTCCTGCCACATTCCAGCAGATAGCTGTTATTAACACCAATTTATATGATTAATTATGACTGTCAGAGCTAAAAGAGGTTTCACATCCAGTTATTTAACATGTCTGTCAGAGATCTGAAAAAAAAAAAAAAAAGCTAAAATTTTAGAAGTACAGAAGACTTTTAAAAATTATAATGTTTTGAAATAAGTAGAAAGAGGAACAGAGAAAGTTTCGCCATCTCGAAAACCGATAGCTTTCTCTAGTGGGCGTGGTTTATCGTCTGCCTGGGCGTGGTTTACAGTGCATCGGGCGTGGTTTGCAGTCTTGCTGGAAGCAGTCCTATCATGAAAAAAAACGCCCATTGCTTTACCGCGCTGAGTGTACTGAGAACAGGAAACGGCGGTTAGTTCAATTTTACACCATCAATAACCGTCAGCTGTCATTTCTATCTGTCATCATCATTTATACCTATATTTCATTACACGAACTGACGAAGAAGCGCAAATCAACATTCTGGTTCAAATAACAAAATTATAGGTTACACGTACTCAACTGTAACAGATGAGCTCATCATTTCATAACTTTATTTGTTATGTTTTGCAGCAGTACGTACATATTGACAGGCTGTGAGTCAGAGGTGGTTTGTAATGTAACAGCGTGTTAGTAGGCGAGGTTCTTCCTCACATTTTCCTCTCTCTCTCTCTCTCTCTCTCTCTCTCTCTCTCTCTCTCTCTCTCTCTCTCTCTCTCTCTCTCTCTCTCTCTCTCTCTCTCTCTCTCTCTCTCTCTCTCTCTCTCTCTCTCTCTCTCTCTCTCTCTCTCTCTCTCTCTCTCTCTCTCTCTCTCTCTCTCTCTCTCTCTCTCTCTCTCTCTCTCTCTCTTTTTCTTCATTATACCGCACTGTGCTGTAGTTCTGCAGCCACGTCGCAGACAGAGACAGCATCGCTCTTACAAACATTGTCTTCAACAGCAGCCGCCCAAACTGGACCGACAACAGCTTTATCTCCTCGTACAGTTCGTGTTTACATACTTTTATTTTAAAAATAGTTACTCGTTACGGATCAATTGAGAGTAGTTCTCCGCTGTAGTCATGGTGAGTATAGCCTGCTTGCTAACTTAGGTCTCAAACTTGCTGGCTTAGTGTTTAGAAAAGGTTACAAGAGTTTTCTTTAGCGTTTAAGCATTGCAGTTTGTTGTACGCAGTCTCTCCTGACTTATCTGATGATATGTTAGACAAACTTTTGTTCCAGTAATTGCTACTTATTTACTCTAACCAGTCTAACATTAAGAGAAAAAGGGAAATAAAGATAATTATACAGTATCTATCTATCTATCTATCTATCTACAGTCTTTGCCCTTTTAATACAATATAATTGATAATAACATACATGTATTTGTACCAAAATATAGGCCTAGTGCGTATACAAACAACAAATTACATTTACACATACACCAATACAATATATCTATCTATCTATCTACAGACTTTGCACCTTAAATACACTCTTTGTACCAAAGTGTAAAGATTATGCATAAATTACATATACATTACATGTGTATACACCCATTATATAATGTTTTTGCATTCAACTAATGCTATAGGAACCAGAGGATGTACATTTCAGATCAGCAGAACATTTGATAGGTGAGGAAGAGAATGAGAAAGCAACATTCGAGAGGAAGGAGGATGGAGAGGAACACCGCAAAGCAGGGAGACCACCGTTGTCCCGCATCCCTACCTTTCAAAGCTCCCTGGGCCGCAAGCGAGTGACCGTCCAGAGTGCAGAGTCATCACCGAAGACGGATGGATCTATCCAGCAGGGCCAAAAAGAGAGAGCTGGCTCTACAGAGGCTGGAAGAGTGAAAATGTCAGGATCACTGCCTGTCCCATCGGCTCGTTTACACACAAGCCTTGCTGATTTTCTCTCTCAAGGTGATATCTCGGGTCACGCCTCCACTCTTTTGGCTCTGAAAATTAATCAATCTCTTGATCAAACGCCTGAGATTACAAAAGACTCTGATCAGGTAGATATGTCACTAAAGCGACCCCCACTCAGGAATGTCTATGAGACCTCTGATCTTGTCATAGAGCCCGTTTCTGAATTTGAAACCGCAAGCGGAGATACCATCTCAGAAGATGAGCAGATGTCGGCACAGGATGCCACCGTAGAGGATCTGAGCTCATGCTCCTCTGTTGATCAGCATGAGGCATCTGATCAAGCTTGTGAAGAAGATACTTCAAAGGACGATAATGATAATGGAAGTGTAGCCCAATCACATTGGACAGAAGAAAATAGCGTCACAGGGAATGATGTGAAATGTGTGGAATGTGTTCCAGATAAGGATGATGGATCCATACTTAGTGGTCAAGATGAAACTGCTAAGATCCAGAAACCTTCAGATAGTAAAAAATGCTTTAAAGAAACACAACAGGGAAGCCAAACTGCCCTCTCTCTCTCTCTCTCTCTCTCTCTCTCTCTCTCTCTCTCTCTCTCTCTCTCTCTCTCTCTCTCTCTCTCTCTCTCTCTCTCTCTCTCTCTCTCTCTCTCTCTCTCTCTCTTTTTCTTCATTATACCGCACTGTGCTGTAGTTCTGCAGCCACGTCGCAGACAGAGACAGCATCGCTCTTACAAACATTGTCTTCAACAGCAGCCGCCCAAACTGGACCGACAACAGCTTTATCTCCTCGTACAGTTCGTGTTTACATACTTTTATTTTAAAAATAGTTACTCGTTACGGATCAATTGAGAGTAGTTCTCCGCTGTAGTCATGGTGAGTATAGCCTGCTTGCTAACTTAGGTCTCAAACTTGCTGGCTTAGTGTTTAGAAAAGGTTACAAGAGTTTTCTTTAGCGTTTAAGCATTGCAGTTTGTTGTACGCAGTCTCTCCTGACTTATCTGATGATATGTTAGACAAACTTTTGTTCCAGTAATTGCTACTTATTTACTCTAACCAGTCTAACATTAAGAGAAAAAGGGAAATAAAGATAATTATACAGTATCTATCTATCTATCTATCTATCTACAGTCTTTGCCCTTTTAATACAATATAATTGATAATAACATACATGTATTTGTACCAAAATATAGGCCTAGTGCGTATACAAACAACAAATTACATTTACACATACACCAATACAATATATCTATCTATCTATCTACAGACTTTGCACCTTAAATACACTCTTTGTACCAAAGTGTAAAGATTATGCATAAATTACATATACATTACATGTGTATACACCCATTATATAATGTTTTTGCATTCAACTAATGCTATAGGAACCAGAGGATGTACATTTCAGATCAGCAGAACATTTGATAGGTGAGGAAGAGAATGAGAAAGCAACATTCGAGAGGAAGGAGGATGGAGAGGAACACCGCAAAGCAGGGAGACCACCGTTGTCCCGCATCCCTACCTTTCAAAGCTCCCTGGGCCGCAAGCGAGTGACCGTCCAGAGTGCAGAGTCATCACCGAAGACGGATGGATCTATCCAGCAGGGCCAAAAAGAGAGAGCTGGCTCTACAGAGGCTGGAAGAGTGAAAATGTCAGGATCACTGCCTGTCCCATCGGCTCGTTTACACACAAGCCTTGCTGATTTTCTCTCTCAAGGTGATATCTCGGGTCACGCCTCCACTCTTTTGGCTCTGAAAATTAATCAATCTCTTGATCAAACGCCTGAGATTACAAAAGACTCTGATCAGGTAGATATGTCACTAAAGCGACCCCCACTCAGGAATGTCTATGAGACCTCTGATCTTGTCATAGAGCCCGTTTCTGAATTTGAAACCGCAAGCGGAGATACCATCTCAGAAGATGAGCAGATGTCGGCACAGGATGCCACCGTAGAGGATCTGAGCTCATGCTCCTCTGTTGATCAGCATGAGGCATCTGATCAAGCTTGTGAAGAAGATACTTCAAAGGACGATAATGATAATGGAAGTGTAGCCCAATCACATTGGACAGAAGAAAATAGCGTCACAGGGAATGATGTGAAATGTGTGGAATGTGTTCCAGATAAGGATGATGGATCCATACTTAGTGGTCAAGATGAAACTGCTAAGATCCAGAAACCTTCAGATAGTAAAAAATGCTTTAAAGAAACACAACAGGGAAGCCAAACTGCCAGTACTACTCAGACAAAACATGCCGAGACCAAATCGTGTACACCCTCCAAGGTGAGGTGAACCATATTTCGTAACATGCAATGTACAAAATGAATGGTGTTTACTAAAGCAAGAGTACTATTATTGTTCGTACTAAGGGTTAGGGATTTTAGCACACCTCTAATCCTAAATAGTAAACTTTATTAAGCACTGGTTTGTCGAGGAGAGACCTGTTATTACTGTTTTAAGTGAACAGACATACAATTTTCTCCTGGTGGACAATAAAATGGATTTTTAAAAATCCCTTGTGTTTACCTTAAAAAAAGGAATCACACTGCAAAAAATGATTATTATTGAGATTATAAAATGAGATTATTATTATTTATCTTGATTTCCAGTATAAATATCTAAAAGATACATTTACTTGAGAAACAAAATTGCATGACATAATAAGTCTTGTTTTCTGACAAAATTTAATCAAAATAAATGTTAATTTATCTTTATTTATTTATTTTTGCTTGAAACAAGCAATAATCTTGTTTTCCCTTTGAATAAAGTACATTTTTTACCCCATCATACCCAAGGTATTTTTCTTGATTTAGGCATAAACTTTCATAATTTTAATACATTTTTCAGAAGAAAAATATTTTGAGTCATTTTGCTTGCTTTGATATTTTTATTGGACAAAACTAATAAGTAAGAAAGAAAAATACTGCAGTACAAGCCATATATACAGACCAGAATGTTTTTCTCTGGACTGATTTGTCCTCTTTGATTTGCATACGTACACAAATTTTTGAGACTAGTTGCCTCGACAAGTCTTTGTTTCGCCATCAAATCACAACAGAATTTCAACAGAAGAGGATATGTGAAATTAAACAGTCATTTCATCACTAACAGACATATACATACAGTATATGTTGTTGGAAAGATGTTTGCATGAGTAAAAAGAAAGTCTTTAATTTATTATCACTGATTTTCTATTGTTTTAGCAGACAAAAGGAAGGAGCTTTTCCCTTTTCTGTCTCCTGCCCACCATTCTCCTCCTTTTGGGTGGACTTGCATCGCACGTCTGGCAGTATGGAGTCCCTAAATCTGTGTCACACCTGATGTCACAACTGGAGCTGCACTGGTTGGAAAGTTTCTGGATGCCTCAAGAGACATGCACTTTTGACTGTAGGTGAGGAAACGGGTCCTTTTCATATTTTGAAGTATTTAAATGGCGAGTTTGAGATGTTAATGTGTTTCTAAACGCTCCCTATCAGGCTTACTCTTGTTGAGAGTGTCCCTGAGGGCCTCAGCTTCCCTTCCGGCTCGCCACACCTGCAGAGCATTTCAGACACTTGGACTAATCTACTAAACAAAGCAAACCGCTCTGTCCACATTGGTGCTTTCTATTTCACACTCCGAGATTCAGATTTAGGCCTTACGGAGCCCTCGTCTGTGCTGGTACGTTGTATTGTGGACATTTTACGCACTCTGAAGGCTCTAGAACATTTGTTACCTGCAGGATAATATTAATTTGCATTATATAAGGCGTTTCATTTAAATCTTTTCTACAGGGCAAAAAAGTGTTCAACCAGCTGAAGCAGCTTGAACCAAAAGGAGTGAAGTTGAAGATCGCTGTAAACGCCCCTCAGCCGTACATCGCAGACACAGACGAACTGGTTGCAACAGGTACAACAGCGTGCCTATTGCACATGCAGCACGTGAAAATGTATACATTGAGAATGGTGAATGGTTTGGATTGGATGTTATGCAGCTTTTTTCCTTTAGCTTTCTTGCTTTGTGCTTTCTCTCAGGGGCTGAGGTCAGGGGAGTTGACCTGCAGAGCATCACTGGAGGCATTTTGCACACCAAACTATGGGTTGTGGATAAGAAACACATGTATTTAGGGAGCGCAAACATGGATTGGCGTTCCCTTACCCAGGTACGTCTAAGTCAAGCGACATTGTGTGTCATTATCTGACTGGACAAAAGTTGTCTGTTGACATGCAAATATGCATGGTCAGTGTGCATGCAGGTCTTTGACATGTAAATGTGTTTGTGATTTTATTTTATTTGTTATTTAAGGGGTCATATGATGCGATTTAAATATTTCCTTTCTCTTTGGAGTGTTTTATATTCATTTATTTTTATTTTATTTGAATTATTTATTTTATTTATTGTTTTTATTCATTATCCAGTGCAATTTATTAGACTGTAATGTCAAAATGGCTATTAACCCAAATACATAGGCGGAGTTTCACTTTTATGCTTAGGGGGGCACCCACTGGCAGATGAGCCACGAACACTTTTTTATACAGTGGTGTGAAAAAGTGTTGGCCCCCTTCCTGATTTCTTATTTTTTTGCATGTTTGTCACACTTTAAACACTAGTAAAAGGTAACACAAGTGAACACAACATGCAGCTTTTAAATGAAGGTTTTTATTATTAAGGGAAAACAAAATCCAAAACTACATGGCCCTGTGTGAAAAAGTGTTTGCCCCCCTGTTAAAACTGTGGTTTATCACACCCGAGTTCAATTTCTCTAGCCACACCCAGGCCTGATTACTGCCAGACCTGTTGAATCAAGAAATCACTTAAATAGAACCTGTCTGACAAAGTGAAGCATGCTTAAATAGCAACACATTATGCCACGATCTAAAGAAATTCAAGAACAGATGAGAATCAAAACAGTTGACATGTATCAGTCTGGAAAGGATTATAAA
>NW_015552562.1:647099-651002 GCF_001515605.1 Sinocyclocheilus anshuiensis
ACAGCATTTCATAAAAAGAACATCATACCAACAGCCAAACGTGGTGGTGGTAGTGTGATGGTCTGGGGCTGCTTTGCAGCTTCAGGACCTGGACAACTTGCCATCATTGACGGAACCATGAATTCTGCACTCTATCCGAAAATCCTGAAGGAAAATGTCCGGCCATCAGTTTGTGACCTCAAGCTCAAGCGCACTTGGGTTATGTAGCAGGACAATGATCCCAAACACACAAGCAAGTCCACCTCTGAATGGCTCAAGAAAAACTAAATTAAGGTTTTGGAGTGGCCAAATCAAAGTCCGGACTTAAATCCGATTGAGATGCTTAAACAGTCCATTCATGCTCGAAAACCCTCCAATGTGGCTGAATTAAAACAATTCTGCAAAGAAGAGTGGGCCAAAATTCCTCCACAGCGATGTGAAAGACTCATTGCCAGTTATCGCAAACACTTGATTGCAGTTGTTGCTGCAAAGCGTTGCACAACCAGTTATTAGATTTCGGGGGCAATTACTTTTTCACGTAGGGCCAGGCAGGTTTGGACAGCTTTTTTCCCTTAATAAAATAAATAATCATTTAAAAACTGCATTTTGTATTTACTTGCATTATCTTTGTGTAATATTAAAATTTGTTTGATGATCTGAATCTTTTAAGTGTGACAAATATGCAAAAAATGTAAAAACCAGGAAGGGGGCCAACACTTTTTCACACCACTGTATGTTCTACATTTCATATATTTATATGACATATATTCGACATTAAAAATACATTTAAAAAACCAGAAAAACATACCTAATGCAGAAAAGCCGCCTCTTTTTCCGAATTCCGTAGATGACCACTGTCTTTCTTTCACTATCTCTTCAGTTTTTCAGTCAAATCGTTCTCTATGTGCAGTAAAGAAAGATCTGAGAATCTGTCCTGTGCCACTGAAGATCGGAGCCAGATTCTCCTCATAACTGAGAAACTTTCTGATGTAGCCGAACCAACGGGCAGCGTGAGTGCAAACTGCAGTAGTCTGAAAAAGTTTGGATATCTGTCCTTCCGTAGCCTACTTCATCTTTAAGTTTCTCAAGAGTAATCGGCGATGCGATCGCACATTTCACAAGATCCACTTCAGCTGTCACAACCCGAGGGTGAATCTTAAGGCTTGCGTACATGCTTAAACTGAATACTGCATCACACGCCACACTCAAGGCCATCGCTTCAAATCACCTGTCCAGTTCAGCCAGAAATGACTCAGTCCACCACATTTTTATTATCGGGTTTATAAAAAAAACAACGAATATTTGTTAACTTGCTTAAATAGTGAAAAGAGAGTCCTCTCATGTCCTCTCAAGTTGAGGATATGGGGCTTAAATAATTAATTTAGCCCAAAACGTACTTATTCTAACCACTAAAATAATAAGATAACACAAATAAAATGAGAAAATGAGAATTCTTTCATTTTTATATTTTATTCATAGCCCAGACAAAATAATTATTGGCTATCGTCTGGCCCCCCTAAACTCCACCTATGCCCAAATAATCAATTTTTAAAAAATATACATGCATATGCAGTAATATAAATTGTTCTAATAGGTGAAAGAAGTTGGAGTGTCTGTGGAAGACTGCAGCTGTCTAGCACAGGATGCCTCACGGATATTTGACGTGTACTGGGACGTTGGAGCTCAGAAGAATGGATCTCTACCTCCTTTCTGGCCGGGCCGTTTCTCCGCCCTCTCCAGTTCTAAGTACCCATTAGCTGTTAAATTCAACGGTGTCCCTGCACGTGTCTATTTGTCTGTGAGTTGTGTTTCTCTCACAAGTTGACTTCATTTGTTTGGTCTGGTTTTTGTTTACCACATTCATAATATGTTTTCACTGCATACTTTGTAATAATTTTATTCAACCTGTTCACATTTCCACTTGTTCTCTGGCTTTTGTCCTGGCTTATTTTCATGTATTCCATGTGTCTATTTTTCATTTAATGTATTGTGTAGAAATGTTGTCTTTTTGTCATATTACCACCTTTTTCACTGCAGAAAAACATTGCATGGACAATATATATGGCCTATACCATCTTGTTCATTTTCATTCATTTCTAAATGTGACACATGCGTTTTTAGTGTGTGCAGAAATGTGTTTTAAATATTACATGACAGTGTTTGACTTGTTCTTGTAGAGTTCTCCTCCTCCTTTATCATCACATGGCCGTTCTGACGATCTCTCAAGCATCCTGTCAGTAATTGCTGATGCTGAGCGGTTCCTATATGTGTCTGTGATGGACTACCTTCCCATGTCCCAGTTCACGGAGCCCATTCGGTAATCTTTACCATTTGATATTGAGTCAGGGTTATTATAGTTAACTAAAACGAAAAGCATTAAAAACACTTTTACTTTTGTACTTTATTTTAGTTACGGTACTAAAATAAAATGTTTAATTTATTTTATTTCAGCTAGTTGCCAAAGCAACTTTTTTGATGTACTAAAATAACTAAAACTAAAACTTAATCAAAAATGAATTAAATTATATAAACATTTAAAAAACGGACAAAACACACAAGAGTGTGTTGTCACAAAGTGAAAAAATAATTCACTGAAATTAAACTAAAAATAGAAAATACAAAAATAAAGCCTTATTTTATTTGACTAGTTTAAACAGCATGTGAAATATTATTGTGCATGTGTATATGTTTTCAATGATTTACTATGCTTTCATGTACTAAGATAACAAACTAAAATGGAAATTTAAAAAAAGAATAAAAACTACAGTATATAGACATTTTCAAAAATTAACAAAAACAAAATAAAATGACTAAAACGATTCACTAAATGTAAGAAATAAAAAAGCAAAAACAAAAATATGAAAAATTATTAAAACATTATATATAGAAGTATTTCAGTGATACTAAATAACCACTGGGGGTAATTTTGAAAATTCAGTACATTTGCATGTAGTTAGTTTATAAGGCATGTGGAAGATTATTGTGATGTTTCAATGAGTTTTATTGACTTTGATGTCTTTAGGTTTTGGCCTGTCATCGACTCGGCCCTCCGTGAGGCAGCTTGCACGAGAGGTGTTGAGGTGAAGCTGTTGGTCAGTTGTTGGAGTCATTCTCCTGGTGCCATGTTTGTTTTCCTTCAGTCTTTATCGGTCCTCAACAAGCCCCCTCTGAGCTGCAGCATTCATGCTGTACGTTTTTGTGTGCTCTTTACATCTTCTATGTGTATTGTTTTTCATCCAGCCATCACTGGTGATTTAATGTTTAAAACGTTTCATTTCACAGAAAGTTTTTGAGGTGCCTTCAACACGAGAGCAGCAGAGGATCCCGTTTGCACATGTTAACCATGCCAAGTACATGGTGACTGATCGAGTTGTTTACATCGGTATGTTCGCTGTTTCCTCTCGACATGTACAAATTTCACAGCATGATCTCACTTGCATGCTTTTCCATATTCCAGCAACCTGACGGCAGGTTTGGCGCTACATCGTAAAAAACCTGCCAACAGAAACAGTCAATGTTGACATTTACAATTGAATTGCTGTGAATATGAGTTTTGGAATAAATCGAATGTCAGTTTCGTAATCCTGCTATGATGACTGATTGTTATATTGTGTTTTACAGGAACTTCCAACTGGTCTGAGAATTACTTCACCCAGACGGCAGGGGTTGGGCTTGTTGTGAATCAGACGGGTTCTGCAGTAGGGCAGGGCCAGAAAACCATTCAGAGCCAGATGCAGGAGATTTTCCAGAGGGACTGGCATTCAGAATATGCTCAAACCCTCACTGATGTTCACGCGGAGCACTGCAGCGGAAAAAAGCTTACATAATATACCACGCTCTTTATTTGTTATGTTGCTATGCACTATGATTCAACAAATAAAAACATCAGACACCAAAAACTCAAAACCCTGCAGCATTCCTGCC
>NW_015552562.1:651086-653347 GCF_001515605.1 Sinocyclocheilus anshuiensis
TATATATATATAGTCCGATATTTATATAGATATTTTCACAGGTACTTATTCAGCTCAACTGATAATTTGTGACATTTTCAACAAAAAGAGAAGTTACAAAATCATTTAAAATGTCTCCCATGAATGTATATATGTGACATTTTATTATTCAACATATAAATTAACATAAAAAAACCTGTCTCAAAACCAGTTGAGCTCCTGCCTCACGAAAACGTACAGTGGTTTATTATAATAAAAGTGTAGTAAACATGGGTTTCGGCGGATTGTTTACCACTTGTATAACCACAGTTTTACTACAAATACCATGGTTAAACTATGGTAAGCGCAGCAACGCCATGGTTAATTTGTGGTTGCCATGGTTTAACTATAGTAACCATGTTTTTTTTTTTTGGTTTTATTTGTAGTAAAACCATGACCATGGTTAAACTATGGTTAGTGTAGCAAAACAATGGTTAATTTGTGCTTACCATGGTTTAACTACAATAGCCATGCTTTTTTGTGTTTTATTTGTAGTAAAACAATGGTTAATTGGTGCTTACCATGGTTTAACTACAATAACCATGATTTTTTTGTGTTTTATTTGTAGTAAAACCATGGTTAATTTTTTTATTTGTAGCAAAACCATGGTTAATTTTCGTACGGGCTATAATGCCCACATATGCTGCTTATAAAGCCCAATAATGCTGTCTAGACAGGCAGCTCGCTAGGTTTTGAAACAGCCCGCGTCTCCTCGCAGGAAGTGAAGCCGCAGAGGCAGGAAGACGTTAAACATGGCACGAGAAAGAAGCCCAGCTTTATGGCTTCACTCTCAGACAAGTGTAACTCGCAGAATGCCGGTGTGTCGCAGAATAGCGTTACTCTTACTTTTATGGCTACTCCACTTTTCTTCTGTATATTCCGATATAACGGACGGGAATGCGGAGCACTTAAAGCGAGAGCACTCGCTCATTAAGCCATATCAGGGTGAGTACGTTAGCTGCTGTAGCCGCCTGCTAGTGTTTGTTGACGTCCTGCAGCCACACGGTCACTAAAGCGACTTAGGTTTCTGTTCACTACGTAAATTAGGATGCCACCTAAGTTATATTGTAATGTCATGGGTCATGTATTTCATTAGGAACATGTAACCGGGGATATAAGTAGGCTACTGTAGAGTCTTAACAGTGACAACTCAATGTAAACAAAACTAGTCAGCCATTGTGCATTTAAAGTGCAGGTTATAAAGGAGTCCATGCAAATTGTCAGTTTACTATTTAATTGAAAATATATTACATAGTTAAGGCTTTGATGACTGTTGTGTATTGTCATATACTGGGGTCCAAATATCTGAAAAGCAGCGAAAAATTACATTACGAGGCGCACAAAAATGACATTATCAGGGACACGTTTACTCCACAGGTTTGTGCTAAACCTGATGATCTTGTTCTCCAGCATTATGTGAGGAAGACCTAAAGAGTATCTTATGACAAAAACTCACACATCAGTGTCCCAGATACAAAATATTTTGTATTCGTTTTATATCATAAAAAAAAAAACATTTAATCCTAATACTTTCAGTTTATTTACAGGTGCACTGTAAAAAATATCTAATTACATCTACTTTAAAAACTGAGTTTATTGTAAAAATGCTTCCAGTATTGCAGGCAGCTTGTATAATTTACAACCTACAGGTGCATCTCAATAAATTAGAATGTCGTGGAAAGTTAATTTATTTCAGTAATTCAACTCAAATTGTGAAACTCGTGTATTAAATAAATTCAATGCACACAGACTGAAGTAGTTTAAGTCTTTGGTTCTTTTAATTGTGATGATTTTGGCTCACATTTAACAAAAACCCACCAATTCACTATCTCAACAAATTAGAATACTTCATAAGACCAATAAAAAAAAACATTTTTAGTGAATTGTTGGCCTTCTGGAAAGTATGTTAATTTACTGTACATGTACTCAATACTTGGTAGGGGCTCCTTTTGCTTTAATTACTGCCTCAATTCGGCGTGGCATGGAGGTGATCAGTTTGTGGCACTGCTGAGGTGGTATGGAAGCCCAGGTTTCTTTGACAGTGGCCTTCAGTTCATCTGCATTTTTTGGTCTCTTGTTTCTCATTTTCCTCTTGACAATACCCCATAGATTCTCTATGGGGTTCAGGGCTGGTGAGTTTGCTGGCCAGTCAAGCACACCAACACCATGATCATTTAACCAACTTTTGGTGCTTTTAGCAGTGTGGGCAGGTGCCAAATCCTGCTAGAAAATGAAATCAGCAT
>NW_015552562.1:653528-672699 GCF_001515605.1 Sinocyclocheilus anshuiensis
TCTGTGTGCATTGAATTTATTTAATACACGAGTTTCACAATTTGAGTTGAATTACTGAAATAAATGAACTTTTCCACGACATTCTAATTTATTGAGATGCACCTGTATATAAATTATGTATTTTATTTGCAACTCAGTTTTTGCATTGAAGATAGCTGTAGATGCTGACATGGCAATAAAAATAAATTACTGCTACTATTTAATATTTTATTAAGTGATATAATGTTCATTATAAGTGTCCTGTCAATAAAAAATGGCCAATACTTTCAGGAGTATTGGTCATACACACAAAACACCATCAGAGTAAGACACATGACACTAAAATAATGCAATAAATATTAATTAAATAACATATGTAAAGCAAAACCCCTAATGTACATTACTGATAACAAAAATAAACGATTTAAATAATAATAATTAAAAAAAATCATATGTGATGTCACACAGGAGCTTTTTTCATTGTAAATTATATGGTAATTCATAGTTTTGCTTACAAAAACAAACAGAAAATCACTGTGGATGGTAAGATAATTTACAATGAACTAATTAACTTTTATTTTGCTGTAGCCTTTTTAAAGTTTATTTTATTATTATTATTTTTACAGTGTATTAATTTTTTAATCCTAAATTTTCATTGTGGTCTCAGGCTTTTGAACCCCAGTGTATGTGATGAGACTCATTTTTATCTACGTATGTTCTCATGGCTTATAGCGCGTATATAAGCTTCACTCCAAATTACCAATACACTGTAAATAAATGTAGCAAAAGTGATATGATCCTTTATGTATCATATGTCAGGTGTTGGAACAAGTCCGTCAAGTCAGTGGGACTTTTGGGGAAGTACTTTAATAACCAGCCAGTATGTGCGTCTGACTCCGGATGAGAGGAGCAAACAGGGGTCCATCTGGAATACAGTGGTGAGTAAAACTGAACTGAAGCCTACCAAGTAACCAAGTAGTTGATGTGAACGCAGTGAATTCATGTGACCAAACTTGAACCCAATGCAAAATCTGCATTTTTTAAAATTCTCAGAAAAATGGTTAATGTGATGCACTTTATTAATGCAAAATGAAGTTGAGTAATGTTAATTTTCCCTCTCTGCAGCCCTGCTATTTGAAGGATTGGGAGATGCATGTGCAGTTTAAAATTCATGGATCAGGAAAGAAGAATCTCCATGGAGATGGTTTTGCCATTTGGTACACGAAAGAGAGGCTACATCATGGTAAGTCTGTGAGGGAAAACTGAAGGTTTAGATCCCGTTGAACTCTTTCTCGTTCATTTCATGAATTGGAAATGTAATGAGTTATAATACTGTCTATATATGTGTGTGTGTAGTCCACGCGATCCACCGGCAAGTCTGAAGGTTTAGATCCCGTCGAACTCTTTCTCGTTCATTTCATGAATTGAAATGTAATGAGTTATAATGCTGTCTATATATGTGTGTGTGTAGTCCACGCGATCCACCGGCAAGTCTGCTCTTTCTTCCCTGCAGTTGATTGTGTCATACTTTTATTTAGGCCCAGTCTTTGGAAACCAAGACCATTTTGTAGGCCTGGCTATTTTTGTGGATACCTTCCGTAATGATCTACAAGGAACGGATGTAAGTGTGCCGTACTCACGGGTCCTTCTTTCTCTGCAGGCACCGTGTTTGGCAGTAGTGCCAGTTTCCTTGGGTTGGCCATTTTTATAGACACATACCCTAACGATGAGGCTCCGGATGTGAGTTGAGAGATGTAAAATATTTGTGTCTTTGTACCTTCATTTGAACGAAAGCTTTGCTTTATCATTATGGGATGAACTTGAGATTAGATACAAAGATATCTATTTCCAAAAATGCTGGTATTTATGGGAATACTGGATTTTTGGCATGTTTGTTCTGCTTCTGGTCATCGGCTTGATCCCCAAATGATTTAAAAGGGATAGTTTGGATATGATTATTTGCCAGGTGTTTGCATTCAGATGGCAAACTGAAAAACAATCCTTTGACTAGAGAAGAATGTCTTTTATTCAAACTATCCCTTCATTTTTTTATTTGCTATATGTTCTGAATTATCAACATATAGCAACTATTTTTTTTCTTTCAACAGTTTTGCCAAGCACTACAAATAATCAATGCTTTCTTTGTTTTGCCTGCATCATGTGGTCCATGTTTTGTTTTTTGTTACCCTCTCATCATTCATTACTTGTTGATGAAGCATTTCATAAAAAATATTTACAGTGCTTATTGTTTTGATTTTAGTAGAATGCAGTGACCTTTTATGAATGTAGATCATTCTGTTTTACACAAGCTGGTTCATGAACAGCTGTATAAGGGTGGAATGTGCCATCCTTTAGTAATTTACATTGCTTTTTTGTGTTAGCAATTAGGCAAAAATCAATGTAATAAATGTAATTCATAATCTTTGGTCCTCCAGCGCTCATTTCCCTATATTTCTGCGATGGTGAATAACGGCTCCCTGCCGTACGATCACGGGAAAGACGGCCGGTCTACTGAATTGGGAGGCTGCTCTGTGGAAGTCAGAAACAAAGATCATGACACATACCTGGCCATTAGATACTCCAAAGGCAGACTCACGGTAAGATACTGCAAATACAGTGATAAAGAGTCAGTAAGATCTTTTTTTAAATGTTTTTTAAAGTCTCAAAAATACAGTAAAAACAATAATTTAGTGAAATATTTTTACCATTTAAAGTAAATGTTTTCTATTTTAATATATTTTTAAATGCACTTTGTTTTTATGATGGAAAAGCTGAATTTTTTAGCAACCATTACTCTAGTCTTCAGTGTCACATGATTATTCTAATATGATTTGGTGCTCAAAAAACATTTCGGTAATTTGGACTGTATGGTTTTTAACGTAAGTAGACAACGATTTTATTCAGAAATGTGTTTAACTAACTAATGTTTTTTTTTTAAAGTATCACCTAAATGTATTTTAGATTTGTTGTCTAGTATTAATCTTATAGTTTTTTTTTTATTATTGTATGATTGTTATTTATTCTGTTTTCGCCATGAAGATAGTCTTGCTAGTGACATTGTGTTAAAAAATAAGTGAATTAATTAATAAAAGCTTTACAATTAGGATCCACTTAACTTAAAATAGTTCACATGACCTAACAAAAATATTTTTAAAAGCACTTATTAATTCTAGTTAATGTTAAGTTTAACATTTACTAATACATTATTTAAAAAGTAGTTTTGTTTTTCATTATTTAATGGACTTGAGCTAACACAAACTACATTAGTATTTTTATTAAATGGAATTAACAAAGATGAATAAATACTGTGACAAAAGTATTGCTCATTGTTAGTAATTGTTAGTCAATGCATTAACTAATGTTTTCTTATTGTAAAGTGTTACCAATATTTCTTATTCATTCTTCTTATTATTATCAGTGCTAAAAACAGTTGAGCTGCTTAATATTTTTGTGGAAACTGTAATACAGTTTTATCAGGCTTCTTTCTTTGATGAATAGAAAGTTCAAAAGAACAGCACTTTTGTACCATTCTAAATGTCTTTACTGTCATTTTTTGATCAATTTAACGCATCCTTACTGAATAAAAGTATTAATTCCTTTAAAAAAAAATCTTACCACAAACGTAAACTGTATTGCAAATTGTTTTATACCAGTGACTACCGGCAGTTTCATTTTGGCACTGAAACAGTCACGATCATTTTTGTAGATGTTTTGAGTTCCTCATGATAAGAGCCATTTAATACATGGAGTTAAATATATATAAAAGTATATCACATCTATGTTCTGTTTCCACAGATTATGGTAGATGTGGATGACAGGAACGATTGGAAAGAATGCATTGATTTCGGAGGTGTCCGCCTCCCTACAGGATACTATTTTGGGGCTTCTGCGGCCACAGGAGATCTTTCTGGTAAGTGTTACTTCTAAATCTCCCCTAGATGTCCACAGTGATCCTGATTAGGGTTGGGTACCGAACTCGGTACTTTTAAGGGTACCGACCGAATTGCGTCGGTACTACCGAGTACCGATTCACGTTAAATCAATCGGTGCCAAATTTTGGTACCTGAGAACGCATCTGGGCGCATACGCTACAGAGAGAGAAAGAGAGACCCTGTGACGTGAGGTCACCCCTGCAACTCGTTCAAACAACACACAGGGCAAGCCGAAATGTTCTGAAGTAGGGATGTAACGATTACCGGTTTGACCATAAATCATGATAAAATTCCCCACGCTTAGTATTACCGTTTCATCTTTTAATTATAATTAAAACCGTATTAGATTACCACGATTTGAACAACTCGCGATTTAAATAAAGCAATTAAATGATAAAAATAAATATTACAACTAGATGAATCACTTAATTGTAGAAAAAAAATAATACAATTATTAGCCTATTAAAAAATGTTTTAAAGGAATATTCACACAATTTTTCTTCCATGTATTAATTTAATTAAGTTTGTTTGCCAAAAAATAAAAGGATTTAATTTTCATTTGATTTAAAATAAATATTTTTATGCCTTCATTTCATTTTCAGAAAAATGAAAACAAGAATTTCTGGAAAGAAAGAAAGAAAGAAAAAGTTTGTAGGGCCCTATTGTTCAAAATGTTGAAATTGAGACTTTTGGACTTATTTTTTCACTGAAATAAATGTTTTTGTAATTACACAGAGAGTAAAGTACCGAAAAAAGGTACCGTTGGGTACCGTACCGGTTCTAATGTGAACGGTACCCAACCCTAATCCTGATGCCTTTTGCCAGACCTCACTGATACTGTTTGCTCTGTGCAGATAATCACGACATCATCTCTATGAAGATGTACCAGCTGATGGTGGAACACGCTCCTGAGGAGGACAACCAGGACTGGACGAAGATCGAGCCTAGTGTCAGTCTCCTCAAGTCACCGAAAGGTAACACAGCTGATATGTAGTTATAGACATATTGTTGGCAGACAGAAAGATTTTTCATTCAATCGCTTGTCATGTTCACATCTTCTCCCCCAAAACAGACAATATTGATGATCCGACGGGAAATTTCCGAAGCACGCCACTCACTGGCTGGAAGGTCTTCCTGCTTCTGCTGTGCGCTCTGCTGGGAATCGTGGTTTGCGCCGTTGTTGGTGCCGTAGTCTTTCAGAAGCGTCAAGAGAGGAACAAGAGGTTCTACTAAACAACAGGATTTCAAAGAACTCTGGAGATTGTAGGTGAACAAAAAAAACATTAATGTGAATTTTGAACAGCATGTGGATATTATTGAACTGCTCGACTGGAAGGAAAAATGGTTTGAGGCTTCAAAGAAACGTTTCTTCATGTTGGTCTTGATTTGGGTCTAGCCGAGGTAAATGACACATTTTCAATGCGGTCTACGGTAGTACATCTTAATTTTTGTGTGTACCCTTTATATACTTGATTTAGCTTAATTCTCTAAATCCTTGGTGGTTTATTTTCTTATTGTTTCAACCCTTTATCTGTGTTTCTTTTCCATCTACACATTGCTTCGTTCTGCTCTGGAGTGCTGATTTTGTTTTATAACCTGTGTGATTTACTTAAGAGGATTTTAATGGACTGCACAAGAAATCAGACTGATGAAAAGTGTCCTCTTAAATCGGTCAAATCAATGTAAATATTTTAAGTTGCTGCCCTAGTCCCTTTGCTCTATGGCATAATGATTGAGCCTTGTTTTTTAACCATAGGAGTTGAAAATATTGAACCAAAAAATACATTTTCATTTGTTTTATTACTGCAGGGTAACAAGAGTTCAGCCTTGTGTGAGTTGAGTTGTTTTTCTTACATCTTTCTGTTAAGTTTGCTATTTTTTGCGCCTCTGTAAGAAGTTATTGCAATGCACTGATTTACAGTTGTTTCTGAAAGAAGTTCACATTTAAATGGGCAGTGACTGTAAAATTATGCTTTTGGTGAGAAAATAAAGCAGTTACAACAGTTAACTAGTCAAATATTTTTCCTTTTTTCAGTTTTTAACAGTTGAACCGTTTTTTTTTTCTTTCTTATTTTGCCCTTAATTATTAGGACCCAATTTATGCCATATTCATATTAAACCACTAGTGTTCAAAAATAATTAATAATAAAAATGTGTAACTAACAATGTTTTTGTACAACAATATGGTCAGGATTCAGGACCGGTACAAATTCATATAGTTTTGTCACTGTCTGCAGCTGCACACTGTGAAGCAGCATCATGATATGTTTATCTCAAGACGTTTCAGAGTCTCGTCCCAAAAAATGCTTTTGTGCACAGAAATATGAAACGGTTTAAATATCTTGTACATAAGCATTTATTACTAATTTGATAGCATCAGATTCAGTCAGAACAATCTAGTGGTGTTGAAAAATCATCAGCTGTAAAAATCATGGACTGTATGGATTGTATCACTCAGCCTGGTTTTCATCTATCTATCTGTATTTATTTATTTTGCACAAGGGAATGGTTAGGTATATGTACAGAGGCCACTAATCACCGTGTAGGTAAACTGAAGAATCACCCCTTTCTTCTTTCTTGCCTATATGGTGATTAGATTCACTGTTTTGGACTGCTGTTTTCCCAGCATTAGCAGGACTTGTTATTGATAGGCTCAGTCCTGTTTTTTGTTTTTTCATGGCAGAAAGTGCCATGATAGAGCTGTATAATTGTTCTATAGGCTTCTAATAAAGCTCTCAGTGCATGCTAGAGCCAACAGGCCGATGCCAAGCAAGGTATCTGGGCTGCTCATGACTGTTGTAAAATAACTTTTTACAGTATTCGCCAGCCTTCTTCCCCGTGAGTGCTCAGTGGGTTCAGTCCGGGCTATTTCTTGCCTGTCACTGGAGCTGAGAGCTGTTTTCACTGTGCTTTGCCAGGACCTTAATGATCATGTCTTGGCCCCACATGATAAACATCAGTTTGCCCATAAGCTCTGAAAAATTCAGTCGATAGGGCATTTTCTGCATCATGGCGGCATTCAAAGGTCACAAAAGCATAGCCACGAGAGTGGTTGGTTCTTCTGTCTCTGCACACTTGTACAGTACAGATGGGGCCGAATGGGAGGAATACTGCATGCAGCTCTTGTTCGGTCACGTCTGAGTGCAGATTACGCACAAGCAGTGACCTTGGTTCATCAGAGCTGTTCTCTCTGGGCTCAGTCTGTTCTTTGTCTTTAGGTTCACTGTTCCCGTCACAGACCTCTCTGCGCGGCTGCAGTTCCCCAAAGAGGGCATCATATATGGCAAACCTATCCCTGTGTCTTGCCAGGATCTTAACAGTCATGTTCTGGGCCCATGTGATGCGCATTGGTTTGCCCAAGATCTCCAAAAAATTCAGAGCCACTAGGGCATTTTCTGCTTCATGGCGCTGTTCAAAGGTCACAAAACCATAGCCTCGAGACCGGCCCGTTCTTCTGTCTCTGCACACTTGTACAGAACGGGTGGGTCCGAATGGGTGAAATATTGTATGCAGTAATTGTTCGGTCACATCTGGGTGCAAATCGTTGACCGTTATCTTCATCTGAAGACCAATTGTAGGACGTTGCCATTTTGATTGTCTGTCAGAGAAGATTCTACGAAAAAGCTATTCTAAAAAGTCTATACAAGCACAAATGCTATAAAGATGCTTCAGTCATATAAACTGACTGCTTTGCAAGCCCCAGAAAGTTCTCAAATTCTAATGGCTGTGACGTCACGGATCACGTGACATTCCTCGGCAGACAAAAAAATTGAATGCCTAAAATTGAGTTTACAATTTAGTTTAATTCTATATTATTATTATTATTCATTATTTTATTAATTAATACTGTATATTTTTATTGATTCTTTTTTAGTGTTGTACTTAAAATTACATTTTCCAAAGTCCCTGTTCTTTTTGAAGATATAATAGTGCTTATGATTTTTATTTTGTTCCTATAATGATAAAAAAAACTGTCCCAATTAGGTCGCGTTTGGTCAGCCGTTTTGTTATCATTTACATGTGTTTTACTTTCTGATTGACACCCGAAATATGCAACAACATAGTAAATATGAAAATTAATTCTTAAACTCATGTATTCTTAAAGTCGTGTATCTAAACTTAGTTTTCCCATAAGGCCAATAAAAATGGATTTGTTATAGTCATGAAAAATGTTTTTGAACGCTCTAACGTTGTATGAAGAATGTGAAGTTTTACCGAGGTATGTTCGGATGGCAGGGGCTTTTTGGTGTAACGGCCATTTATAACTAAATAAATAATTTTCAAAGTTGCAAAAGATTCGATTCACTCGGTTGAATCAAAATCCCCACCACTGAATAAAACTACAATGACCAATGAGCAATCTGTGGAAAGCGCTTTCCGCTTGTGATTGGACGATGGCCGGCGATGGGTTACGTGGCATTGGAGTCGTTGCGCATGCGCAGTGCGCGTTTCACCTCCAGTGTCAAGATGGTGGCAGTCAGAATGCAGTTTACACTTTATTTGGTGTTGTTGTTAAACATTTACAACAGTTTTGTGTCTGCGTTGTATTTTCATATCGGCGAGACTGAAAAGAAATGCTTCATAGAAGAAATACCGGACGAAACCATGATAATAGGCAAGTAACGTTAGGAAAAACGGAATAAGCCAACTTTGTAGTGCACGTTAATGCTTAGCCTAATGCTAACTAGCAGGTTTGTCAGGTAGAGTTCATTCTTTAGCAACCAGCTTGACTTCAGCTAGTTCAACTAAACAACATATAAGTTACAAATGAGCTAGGTTTTTACGTAACTTAGACAAAATAGTATTTAAATAGACATGTAGATGCATACTGCACCGAGAAAGCAACAGTATTAACTAATACGCTTTTTTTTTAAGCACTGAATGAAGTTTTTAAGGTAACGCCATAGTGATCCATCCTGCTGGACTTTGGCGAAATTAGATGAAGAGATGAATTATGAGACAAGAATCTGATGTTGAAATATCCTGAATGCAGTGACACAACACCAAGTGAATATGACATAACTTCTCACTCTATGATAATGACTTACTGTGTTTAGTCAGGTATTCTTGTCAGTGGATTATTATGAAATGACTTCGATCTCTTTTCTTACAACTATGTAAATCTGTCTTAACCAGGTAACTACCGAACGCAGCTCTATGACAAGCAGAAAGAAGAGTATTTGCCTGCAACTCAAGGACTTGGGATGTTTGTGGAAGTGAAAGATCCCGATGAGAAGGTCTGTCTGATTAAAGGTCTTGCGAGTAATAAAAGTCAAGCATGTTTGCATTTCGTTGTTCTCATTTGCTTATCTTTTTTGGGGTTTCAGGTGATCCTGTCCCGCCAGTATGGATCTGAGGGCAGGTTTATCTTCACCTCACACACACCCGGAGAGCATCAAATCTGCTTGCACTCAAATTCCTCAAAATTTGCTCTTTTTGCTGGAGGGATGCTTGTGAGTTTATTTTGTGCACCGCTTCTTCTGCTCTCCTCAAACTATATTTATAAATACGCTGTTGAGACAAGTACAGTATTGCAGAATACACAACGCAAATATGATCCACACGTCCTGACAAAATGTTGTGAGGAAATAAATGTGTTAATCCATAAAACTTTTTGAATAATTTAAATTTAGATTTTATTTACAATTTTATTTAATTGTACATTAAATAAATGTTAGCGTATTAAATGCAAGGAAAGTGTCAACTTTAATGTTTCAAATAATTTTTGCGAAAACAAAATATGGGGGAAATAATGTTCAATTATCATGCATCGTAACATATTTATTTAAAAAAAAAACATACATATTCTGACCTGTATTTGTTCAAATATAGATTTTTTTTTTTACATTTTAAATTATTAAAAACTTCTTGCTGATAAATGGGTAAAACCTAGTGGTTTTAAGGAGATTGTCATAGATTGGTAATGATTTCAAATGATGATAAATTCGTTTTTGGGGCTGCATTGTGATCCTTAAATAGAGGCTTTTAATGTCATCTAATGATTCTTGCTCTAAATATCCCTGACAAGATTTTTTTTGGTTACACTATTAACTATTGTTACACTGAATGACATTTTAGTAGGTGTCTTCTGTTAATCATGGTAAAAATGTGCTTAGAAAAAAAACACTGTAAAATACAAAAAACATTAAAAGCTTTATTAAACTTTTTTATTATATAAATATAATATACCCCCCCCAACACACACACACACACACACACAATTCGAAATATGTGACCCTGGACCACAAAACCAGTCATAAGGGTCAATTTTTCGAAATTGAGATTAATTATGAATAAATAAGATGAATAAATAATCTTTCCATTGGTGTATGGTTTGTTAGAATAGGACAATATTTGGCCGAGATACAACTATTTGAAAATCTGGAATCTGAGGGTGCAAAAAAATCGAAATATTGAGAAAATCATCTTTAAAGTTGTCCAAATGAAGTTCTTAGCCATGCATATTACTAATCAAAAATTAAGTTTTGATATATTTACGGCAGGAAATTTACAAAATATCTTCATGGAACATGATCTTTACTTAATATCCTAATGATTTTTGGCATAAAATAAAAATCAATAATTTTGACCCATACAATGTATTTTTGGCTATTGCTACAAATATACCCCAGCGACTTAAGACTGGTTTTGTGCTCCAGGGTCACAAATATAATTTTTATTTTTTTATTGTGTAGAGCACCATCTAATGTTCAGTGGCTACCTATTCAGACAGCTTTTGCTTTTGAATCTTTGATACAGCGTGTTCACTTGGACATCCAAGTTGGTGAGCATACAAACAACTATGCAGAAATCGCTGCCAAGGACAAGCTGACGGAGCTGCAGCTGAGGGTGCGACAGCTGATGGAGCAGGTGGATCAGGTCCAGAAAGAGCAGAACTATCAGAGGGTAAGTGCTCTGTGGGTTTGAGGTTATACAGAACCAGTGATAGAACATGGTATTTCTGTCATATGTGCACAAGAATGATCCTAATCAGAATTTTCTTGTCCTTCCAGTATCGCGAGGAGCGCTTCAGACAGACCAGCGAGAGCACCAATCAGAGGGTCCTGTGGTGGTCTATCGTCCAGACGCTGATCCTGGTGGCCATTGGGTTTTGGCAAATGAGACATCTGAAGAGCTTCTTTGAGGCCAAGAAATTAGTATAGAACTGTAGTCCGATTTTTTTTAAAGTTGTGATGATTGTCAGTTGATACAGTACACGCAGCATTTTGAAGATTGCCTGCTTCATGTGTGGTCAAGGCTGCTGAAAAGTCAACATGCTCAGTTTAGTTCCCTCCCTAAATTGCCCTCTTTTATCCTGCATTGAGATTTGTCTTACGCTGCTCGTTTCAGTGCCACACCCCATGTAATGTGAACCTAGTTTCTGTTCAGAAACACATTACAGTTTGTTACTGTTTGGAGGTGATAGGCACTCAACAAAAGCAGTTAACTGGATTCAAAACACAAATTGCATAGTGGTTGCCTTATTTGTTATAGCCCCATCATTTGTTTCAGAAAGCTGATGAAGACATTGACTATTAACTGGGCTGCGAGTATGATGTTTTTCCTAAATGACCTTGGATTATTTGCTTAAACATTTACAAGACAAAAATAACCGAGTTTATCCTGGTGGCAGGTGTAAATGTGTTCTGTTGTTTAGTTGTGCAGTAATTAGTATGATATTTAAAGTTTTGCTCAGAGTGAATGTTTCTTGGTGTTTAAATTTCTATTCTTTATACAATTGGTTGATGTTTTCTTTTCTATACCCCCATTTTTTTGTTTTGTTTTTTTGCTGTCAAGAACACTCGGATCATGTTAGAATCAGGCCACCTTCCCTTTTTGATAGCTACAATTTGATGCTGACCTCAGTGATTTTGAATAACCGTGTACATGTTTGAAATGTATATATCCAAATAAATGGCAAAATGTAGTTATCAAAAGGTGAAATGTTTAATTATGAGTACTTGACACATTGAAATAAATGCTATCAAAAGGTTTTATATTTTTGATGAATACCTATTAGCTATCGAGCCTGTTACTCTGACAAGAGTTTTTCTGTTTCCTTTGAAAGCCGTCTAACCATCTTACACAGACATCATATTTTTCACATCTTTTTTTTTCTATTGTAAACTCTTCAGGTTGATGTAGAGATTTCAGTGGTTTATTCACTCTTAAATTGATCTGCCCAGAATACACTGTAAAAAACGCAAACGATATTTGTGATTTGCTTGCTTTTTCAGATACCATAGCTGGTGTCATAATGTTGTTTTCTTAAAAAAAAAAACAAGACTACATGTTGTTTTGAGTGTTTTGCTATGCATAGATTACTGCTCACTGAAATCACATTTGTATGGTTTAACTTTTTTGTTTTGTTTTTGGTCGTTTTAGTTTGTGAACAGCCACTGGGAAATGGGGTTATTTTTTTAAGTAGGGACAGGGGAAGGAAAATTTGTTGGCGAGAAATCTACCCTATAATTGCACTCAGAAATAAAGTTTCCCACTCTCCCCAACATTGGCTCAGTTGTCTTCATAATTATTTGGTAAAACAACTTCTACAAGATAGTAATTTGAGGAATTAATTTACTAGAGGAGAACAAAAATTCACATTTCCGCTAAATTAACTAATGTCATTTTCATTACATAGCTCTATTTAAACTATTCAGAACTTTAAAAATGTAATTGGATGTATGATATTTTATTTACTAGACCATCTACAGCTGTTAACCCGTTAACAACGTCCGATTCGTGATCAAATCTTTCTTTGGTTCGGATCTTTTCAGTGAATCGGTTGAATCGTTTCACTTAAGCTGCAAAACTGTTTTATTAAAACCTGCAAAATGTATTTTATTTCAGCTAATAAATGTAAATATTTTGTTTAATGTAAATACATCGTTTATCTATGTTCTAAATAACGTTTATGAGCTAAATGAAGATTGCAACACACTGAACACAGGACACGAATAACTAAAGTAAACACCTTAACTTGCGTAATAAACATAATAAACAGTGCGTTGTGCATACTATGAAGCTTTAATGGAGCGTGTAATATTCTACTGGAATGTCGAATCATGCGATAGCGTAAAATAGTCACTGCGTCGTTTTAACCGGTTCATTAAAATGAACTGTTCTAAAGAACCGATTCTCGGAAAAGAGTTGAATTTCCCATCACAGCTGCTCGTTAGTTAGTCATATCTGTACATTTTTTTGTATCACTGTCCTTTGGTTACCTATGCTTTATGCATATAACGGTATTCAAATATTTCTGATTATGTCTCTAAATTAATTGTACCGGTCAGGTCAGAAAATCATAGGAACTTTATTCCGTACGTTGTTTCCAGAGGAATATTTCAAAGATGGACGGTTGCAGCCTGCGTGTGATTTTGTTTTTTTTGTCACGGTTGTCACTTAAGTTTTTTAACGGTTACCGGCAATGACGCGCCGTATAAAACAAGCGGAAACCATATAGCATTTCTGAGGCATGTAAAACACGTCTAAGTAATTCAGACGAATGTGTTAACCTAAAATCATTACCGCGAGCTTGTGCGCTTGTTTTTTTGGTCGTACCGTCATGAGTGACGTGTACCTGAACTCACCACATTTTCTAATCATAACATCATGAAATATGTTTATGATTGTGCTTTATGGAGGATAGATAGAGTGATTGGCATGGTACCTACTATGAAAGAAATCATTCAAGCCGACCGCTAGGAAGAATGGGATTTAAAGTTGCAAGTCATTTGTGATGGAAAGAGACAAAAGACACTGTTGCAAACTAGGAATTTGAGTTTAACATGTAGATGACATGATCTCAAGCTCGAGGCTGTGTCAGTGAAATACTCGTGAAGATATTACGATCTGCTCGCGTGGTACAGCGCTGCTCTGAGAGGCTCAAAGATGATGTACTCTTCACGGAGAAAACCTGTGCTGTATTTCAAAGATGACAGAAGGTAAACGCTTCAGTCATAGCATGCATATGAACGTGTGGCCACTCTAATGTGTGTTTTATTTCGATATAATCTTATTCCGATAGATGCATTGTTGCAGGCATTTGCAAGTGGTGGTCTGTGGGTTTGTAAAAGCTTCTGTGTGAACGAATACAGATCTTAGCTTGCTAGTAGTTGTCATGTGTTTCATCATTTCAAGACGTGAAAGTCAAAGGGTGCAGCGACATGGAGAGGTTCAGTGAGTATGAGGCATGTGTTGAGAAGTGTGTAGAGTTTTAACCCTGTAAAGCCTGACATGTGCAATAATAGGCAGAATAAATCATTCTCAATGGACCTGCTTATTGGACCTTTAGACAAAATATGAAAGAAAATCTTAAACGTTTGCATATGTTTGATGCATCAGGCTTTTATGGCTCATATAGTATGATACAGTGAGAATATGGAGCTCAGCACAACTTGCAATGCAATGCAAACTAATGATGATTAAGAGTTGAACAATTAGATGTTCCTTTAAATATGATACAATAGGCAGTTTTGATACTCATATTTTTTTCTAGATAGTCAAGTAAACGTAATTTGCATCAGTCCAGTAAATGTTCATCTTGAAATATTATTAACAATAGGCCTATATGTAATTCTTACAAAAAAAATCAGTAAAGATTTTGCAGCAAAAAGGCCATTTATTGGCTTAAAATGTATAAACTATCAGTCAGATAACAGAAAGGGTGTAGTAGATTGTGTACTACAGGTTTTTAAGCAAAGTTTTAATAATTTTGCTACTTTATAGGCCTTAGAAATTCATGTATCAAATATGATACCTTAGGCTTTATAGGGTTAAGTCTGATTGAGCAAGATGCATGAGGTCCCTAAGGATCAACAATACGTTTGTCAACCAATGTAGCTAATGCTTGCAGTTGTATATTGTAAGTTGCTTATGCTAATTAATTTTGATCAACTGGCTCACTAAAACTCTTATTGTAACGTTTTTGTTGTACTTCAAAGACCCTGTGAAATCATAACTAGTTTTATTACTTTCTGTTAGCTTTTAAGTCACATGCAAAATTATTGTAATTAGGGATGCACGATATATCGGCCACCATATCGGTATCGGCCGATAAATGCTCATTTTTTCTGTTATCGGTATCAGCCAAAATTTTCATATCGGTGCATCCCTAATTGTAATAATAATACATAACTTTGTATTAATTGTAAAGAGTATTTCTCTTCTTGGAAAACGAACCAAAAAAGTATTGATGACTCATCTTGCACTCATTCGTTTTGTCCAATCAAATGCTCTCTAGAATGTGAATGTCCCTCCCGCTAATATTGCTTAAAGGTACAGTCACATTAGTTGAATTTCACGGGAAAAAGGCGGCCTATTGTCAACTGTAGCAATGTATGAAGCACAGCTTAACATGAAAACAAGTAACTTTCTGTTGGACAGCACTGCAGATTTGCAGAATCAACATATAGCTGTTGTGAAATCTGCATAGGGAAATCTTTTGTGCTCCCACGAAATTCCCAGTTACTTGGATCACTATTGAAATGACTGGATTTTGCACTCAAAAAATATGATAAATGTGACTGCACCTCACTTCTGACTTGTGTTTGAGCTCTAATTCCCGTTTTAAAGGGAAATACGCCAATTTCATGCATTAAGCATTTAAATGGGTTTTTTAAAGCGTATGGGGGCCTTTAATAAGTGTTGACCACTGATGTTTTGTTTGCAGGGACTGTTGTGGTCCATTTATTTAGTGCTTGAACAGTTATGTCAGTTTGAGGTTTCACACAAATGTATTCATGTTTCCAGTTTTCTGTCGAGGAAATGCACCGTCTGGAAGCTCTTTGGGCTCTGCATGCTGTTTGTTTTGGGCTCTCTTCTTTGGGTGCAGCTGACTTGTTCAGGAGACATGAGCCAGACGGTTGGGTCCAGTCACCTCCCTCACCAGCCCTGTCCTGTAGAGAGACAGTCCTCGTCTGCTGATGACCCATCCTGGGGCCCTCATAAAATGGCCCTCATTGTGCCATTCAGAGAGCGCTTTGAAGAGCTGCTTGTATTTGTCCCTTATATGCATGCTTTCCTCAACAAAAAGAAAATACGACATAAAATATTTATTGTAAACCAACTGGATCACTTTCGGTGAGTACCTTTCATCGCTGGAATAGTTTAGGCTCCCCCGAGCTGAATTCATATGTATGTATTTGTTCTTTTATTGAAAGCCGTATCCATTGCACAACAGTTTGTATCCATGCTTTTCAGGTTCAATCGGGCCTCTCTTATTAACGTTGGGTTTATGGAAAGCGGTAATGACACAGACTACATTGCAATGCATGATGTGGACTTGTTGCCTCAAAATGAGGATCTGGACTATGGATTCCCGAAGGAGGGTCCCTTCCATGTGGCCTCGCCAGAGCTTCATCCCTTATATCATTATAAGACGTATGTTGGAGGAATCCTGCTGCTTTCCAAGAAACATTATCAGCTGGTAAGAAACCTGAATACTTGTGAGTATTGAATACTGCTTCTGAAGAGAATTCGTTTGCAAATTACAATCGCTTGTCATGTGTGTCTGAAGTGCAATGGGATGTCGAACCGCTTCTGGGGATGGGGAAGAGAAGATGACGAGTTTTTTAGAAGACTGAAAACAGCTGATCTTAAGGTACTTGAAAATGTTTGAAAAATAAAGAAAAGATGTTATCTTTAGCTGTATTTCTGATTTCATAGATCATTTTGTATTTACCATTCAAATATCTGCAGCTTTTTAGGCCAACGGGTATTACTACAGGAACTAAAACATTTCGACACATCCATGATCCAGGCTGGAGGAAGAGAGATCAGAAGCGGATCGCTACACAAAAGCAGGTAAAAAAAATCTGGACGTTAAAATATGTATACCTCATATGACATTCAGCAACATTATGGTTATGTATTAATCATGTGATACATTTTCCAACCTCAAAAAAAGAGTTTGATTTTGCTTTTTTTAAAATTTGTTTATTTGATATCTTTTGATGCCATTTAGCAGACAAATGTCTAGTAAGTATATATTTGATCTACCTTTCATAGGTTAGATGTTTAGTGTAGTTGGCGACCGATATTGGTTTTTTTGACAGCCGATGCCGATATCTTGGAAAGCAGGGTGGCCGATATAAAGCCGATATAATTGTATTTATTTTAATCAATATTTAAGAAATTTGAAATAATTTGAAAATGGATTAAAAAATACATTTGTAAAATAAACGTACTTATACTTTAGGTGACAAAGTATTTTCCACAAATAAATAAATATTTAATAAAAATATAATTAAAAAGGAAGTAAACTGTAACCAACATATTCTGAGAAGTTTGTATGCATTGGGAATCATATTTTTCAAATAAAGCCAAGGTAACACTCATTTTACATACAGCACAGTGAAAACGACATGAATATGACAGTGGGCAAATGCATAAAGCTCAGCATAATTTGAAATCACAAATTTAATGTTTAAAGCATTCAGTTTGCACGGACCGAAAGTCACGCAGAAAACACGCGATCATGCAGGTCACATGCACACTTCACAAGATCTCACAACTGGATTCGACTAAGTTTGCAAGGTTTGTGAAATTTAATTTTCATTAGCCATTCAAAGATTTGTTTAAATGATGTAAATGCGTATTTGCTGAATGCTGATGGCAAACAAGAAAGTATTATAATGTTTGCCTTTCTATTGCTAATAATTTAAAATTGTTATAATACTTTTTGTATACATTTTAATTCCTTTGTTTAACCGTTCTATCTGATTATTAGACAGACTTCTATCCATATTAGACAGAACTGTTAACGACGACGGCGAACAAGAGGGAGAATGTGAGTACTGTGTGCTCAGGCGCTGCCGCTCTCAGCGCCGTCAAAATAAAATTCCCGCCTCGAACGCATCGGCCAAGCAGAAAAACTTATCGGCCGATGCCGATATTTGAAAAATGCCAAATAATGGCCGATATATCGGCCGACCACTAGTTTAGTGAGATTAATATATTTAGCAAGGTACATAACTAGAGACAGTAAAGACATTTATGATGTTACGAAAGGTTTCTATTTCAAATAAATGCTTTCTTTTGAACTTTCTGTATATTGAACAATAAATATTGAACAATGTATATTGAAAAAATGTTAACCCTTATATTAGCCCTTGGGTATTAACATGGCACTGAGGAAGGGTTAATATCCGTATTACCCGAAAACGTTCTGTACTTGCACTTTTGCACTTCTTTGCACATATTTTTGTGACCTCTGAGCAATAAATGGAATAAGCCTTTTGAGCTGTATTTGGACGAGTGCGGATCTCTTTCATCTTTGCAACATTGATAATAATAAATGTTTCTTGAGTTGAGCAGTAAATCAGAATATTAGAATGATTTCTGAAGGATCATGTGACACTGATGACTGGAGCAATGATGCTGAAAATTCTAAATACATTCAAATAGACAACAGTTATTTCAAATTGTAATAATATTTCACAATGTTTCTGTATTTACTGTATACTCGATCATACTTCTTTCAAAAACATTTAAAAAAAATTTACCAATCAAACTTTTTAACGGTAGTGTGTATACACTTCTGAGCATTTTTGGTCATTACATAATTCCCATTCTTCAGTTTGGTTTATTTAGTAGTTTTTACGACTTTACTATTATTGTAAAATGTGGAAAATACTAATAAAAAAAGAGTAGATGTTTCCACACCTTAGACTGGAAGTTGATATGTTTGAAAATTTCAGTTTACTAAAACAAATTACTATTTTTTTCTTGTTTCAGTCTGTGGATATCTCTCCATAGATACAAACTCCTCACCTTTCAGTGACAACTCGCTTTTTTTAGATCAAAATAGGTCACGTATGAGATTTGCTTAGATCCAATGAGAAAGTGTTTTTATGAGGGAGGGGGGGTCTTACAAGGGTAAATAAAGAACTGGGTCCGGTTGCATAAACTGTTTAGACTAGTCTTAAGTTAGTTATCCAATTTATTTTTTTTTTTACTTGAGACTGGTCATAACTTTTTTTAATTCAGTTATGAAAAGGTAGATTGGTCTTATTTGTATTGGAAAAATAAGACTGAGTACCCCTTGGCAGCTGCTAGTTGGTCAAACTAGTTCTTAAAGGGGTCATATGATGCGATTTCAATATTTCCTTTCTCTTTGAGTGTTGATGCAGCCTGACATGGAAGAGCGGTGTGTTTCAGTGCGAAAGCAAAAGCACTTTATTTGGCCTTCCGGAAGTAGATGCAATTAGGAATCATTGGTTAAGATTTATTTACAACAGAACAGCACAACCCAGATGTTC
>NW_015552562.1:672953-677096 GCF_001515605.1 Sinocyclocheilus anshuiensis
GATCTTTAAAATAGCATCATATGACCCCTTTAAGACTCAGTCTTAACATGGTGGCTAAGTTTATGCATCTGGCCCCTGGTTGTTTCAACAAGTTTTGTATAGTACTATTTTACTCTTTACTTCAAAAACTATGTCTAAAAGGGTGATATTTTATGTATTTGAGGTCTGAGATGTGGGAACGGTGAAGAGAGAGAGGGCAAACATTTTGCATTTTAGGTCAGCATTGCCGTCTAATCAGAAGTATTGTCTTAAATAGCCTGCATAGCTCTTAATCTTTTATAACATGGGATTTTGACCAAATGTATTCAATCTTGAATTTTGTAAAATATTGCAACAAGATGTTAAACATTTTTTTGTTTTGTTTTTCTTTGTGAAAAATTACAGTTTTGGACATAAGAAATATTTACCTTATATAAACACCTTAAAGTAACTACAAATCCCCCCCTTACCTGTTTGCATCTCTGATTCATAAACTCAACGTAATTGTGTGTAATTGGTTAGAACACTGTAAAAACCCGGAAAAAGAAATATGATGGAACAAAGAAGCCTTAATATTAATTAGATGGTATTACTAGCCTGATAATAATAATAAACATGGGATTTTGACCAAATATATTCAATCTTGATTTTTGTTAAATGT
Organism: Sinocyclocheilus anshuiensis; assembly: GCF_001515605.1. Lineage (NCBI taxonomy): Eukaryota > Metazoa > Chordata > Actinopteri > Cypriniformes > Cyprinidae > Sinocyclocheilus > Sinocyclocheilus anshuiensis. The sequence continues at coordinate 673,594 of NW_015552562.1, forward strand.
TGCAACAAGATGTTTTTTTTGGTGAAAAATTACAGTTTTGGACATATAAGGTAATAAAAAATATTTAAAAAATACCTTAAAATAACTACAAAGGAGAATGCAAAGCAAATATCTTTAAAAGAAACTCAGTGTGGAGCATGCCCCCGATCCGCGCAATGTTCTCACCTTTTTTCCCACGTACCTGTCTGCATCTCTGCTCTCTCATGACACACTGTCGTCATGCAGACCCCTGTTCTAATGTTTGGATTCGTGTCTGTCTGCGTTTTCAGGAGCAGTTTAAGGTGGACCCAGAGGGTGGCCTGACTAACCTCCGCTACAAGGTGGAGTCCAGACAGGAAGTGACCATCAGCGGAGCTCCATGTACTGTCATCAACACCTTTCTAGAGTGTGACCTCAGTCTGACCCCATGGTGCCAGTCTAGCTAGTATGCTTAAGCAGGACCTGTAAAGCCAGAATGATTCGCATTCTCCTTCTGTGGCGGCAGGAAGGCTTTCACAGATTACTGGTGCCAGTCACACTTGAAAAATCACCCTGATCGGCTAACCAAAAGGACTTGAATATGTGACTGTGGGAAAAGAACTTTCTCTAAGTTTTTATTTTTATAGGACAGTGTTGTTGGCTTCATCCATTCATTTTTTAACTGAACTATGGACCAATGTCAGGTACTGCACTTTGAGTTTGCATCATCTACATTTCAAATACGAGCATCCAAATGTCCGGTTTTTAATGATGAGTTTTATCATATTTTAGTTGTAGCAGTGGCCTGTTTCTCTTAGTGCAATTGTGAGTATTTTGCTCAGCCATGTCTTGACAGAATTCTGTTTCTTTTCGCTTGAAAATCACATCTTGAAAAGGACTATTATATATATGAAAGTGTTTCGAGGGTACTTGGATTGTATTTGCACATTATTCAGTATTTATATAAAAGCAAAGGTTTCCTAGTTTCAGTCTTTGTGCTTTTCTCCCATGTTTCAGATGCATGGAATGCTGTTACGACTTGCACTCACAGGATTATATATAGATCTTGTCGAGGGGTGAGAACCAGAAGGGCGTAAGTGACATTGCACCAACTTTACAGGAGGGCCAAAACAAAAACTGACCATAGTTTGATCTGATTTTGTGTAATGATTTCAATCTTTTATAATAAAAAATGTGTACACACATGGATAACGGTATACTTTTTGAACACGATTTTAACATTTATTCAGGAAAAACAAAAATTCAAATTTTTTTTTCTTGAAAAAAAAGTCACTTGCGCCTTTTTGGCACCAATGTTTTATTCAATTTTGTGTATAAAAAAAACATGGGCGCATCTGCTGACAATATGAACAAAACATTACATTAAAGAGTTTAAAAGAAATAACAATCCATTATGATAAAATAAAATATCACATAAAAAAGCCTTTACATCAAATTAGTTAATTGAATGTGATTAATTTTACTGAAATGGTAATCTCAGGCACTTAACAGTTTGGTCAAATGGTTGATTGAAAAGACTTTACAGATGACTTCCCTAGTGAAAATTAAATATACAAAAATGTATTTGAAATACATTTATTTCATGCTATACTACAAATACATTTACATATTATTTACGTATCACTACACTGGTATACTTAAAGTTTGCTAAATTGGAACAACTAATTTTGTACTTAATGCACTTTAATTGTAAGAAAGTAGTGCTGAAGGTTATTTGATTGTGCTAAAAGTGAAACTATTGCAAGTATACTTCAGGTACAATTTAAATATCATGCATTTAAAGACCGATATTATTCGAAGATCATACAGTCCTCATCAATAGTGACATTAAAACACATTTTAGGCTTAATATTGAGAAATGTGCATTGTGCGTAAGTAGTAATAAAATGTTAATAGATTTGAACTAGTGTGAATGTGTGTCATAAAAAACGTTTCAGATGGAATTGTGAATTGTACATGAAGTAGTAGCCTACTCTGATTGGCTGACTTGTAAAGCTGTGTCTTTCTTTTTCACAGCAGTGATCCCAGGTGGACATCTGTGTAACGTTTTACTCGCTGCATTTCTTGTATCCTTTCCCCAGTCATATCCTTTGTCTATGTCTGTCTGTCCCTTCTCTGCATTCTCTCTCTTGTGTCTAAGCAGTAACTGAGTGCCTATAGGATAACACCCATAGTAAAAAAAAGTCATATATTTATTTCATACTAAGTATAGTTCAACTCTATTCATATATTTACTGACATATTGCTCAAGACTTGCTGATATAAAAATTATAATTAAACTTTATTTGGACTACTACTTGTGCACTATGCACATTTCTCAATATTAAGCCTAAAATGTGTTTTAATTTCACTATTTAGGATGGTCTTTAAATGCAAGATATCTAAAGTGTACCTGAAGTATACTTGCAATAATTCCACTTAAACTTCAGTATATTTTTATTTGGACTTCAGCACAATTAAAGTGCATTAAGCACAACATTTAAAATTGTTCCAATTTAGCAGACTTTAAGTATACCAGATTAGTATACTAAAAGTACAATTGCAGGGCATTTTTATTAAGTACATATGTAAATGCATTTGTAGTATACTTGGCATGAAATAAATGTATTTCAAATACATTTTTGTATATTTATTTTTCACTTGGGACATACCATCAGAATGTAAGTTGTTGGTTACTATCCGCTAGCTAGCTACACCTCACTGACAATGAATTCTGGATATTTCATTTTCTCCCTCATCATCCAGCTCTTTGTCAGAAAATAAGATTAATATTACATCTTCAGCAGTAAAAAACTGGTTTCTTCTTATGGTTGACCTACCTGACTTACATGTGGTGTCAGCCATTTTGACTCAAGTGTTATACACAGGCTTTAGCCACAATACATTTCTCAGTGCCAAACGGGCATAAGTGCACTTACTCCCTTTTGGCACCAACTGGTTTGGTATGTTCAGTGTTAAGTCTTTTGGTTTCTAATGAATAACTCTAAAATTATTAAGAATTCACTTGTGTCCTTTTGGCAGTAGAAAGAGCTCATCAAGAGCTTTCATTTGATATACATGTGCAGCTCAATAAATTAGAATGTCATGGAAAAGTTCATTTATTTCAGTAATTCAACTCAAATTGTGAAACTCGTGTATTAAATATAATTGTTCAGAATGTGTAGTTTTACTAGTTTACTAGCTAATAAAAAAAAACTTGTAATCGTTCAAAAATTAAATTGTTCAATGTTGTATATAAAAATAGTTATTTATATTTTAACATATTGTGCATTTATAGTATTTTACGAACAAATTTAAATTAACATAAAAAAACATATTTTTGCTGAGATTTGATGTAGTGACACAATTTTGTCATCGTGCAATGACATCACAACATCATTTAGCAACTTTTAGCAACAAATCGACCTTCCTTTAGCAACTTCCCCTGAAAATTAGTTGGCAACACTGGTTGAACACCCTGTTCTGATGACGCAAGAGTTGCAACTATGGCAGCTGAGAAGGCCATTCTTTGTGTTCTTTTTGAA
>NW_015552562.1:677397-686637 GCF_001515605.1 Sinocyclocheilus anshuiensis
GGAGTTTCGTCAAAGCTGACTAAAAGTGAACGAGGATGGATCATTTCGACAAACTTGATGAACCTGTGATATCTTCTTCAGGGCAAAAAAGGAAAATAAAAGCTGAAACGTTTTCACGGAATCTTGCAAAAGCAGCACGTTACAATGGTGAGGAAAAAGCTCTGTGTATCACATCCATACAGTTTATGATCACAACAACAACATTTGTCAGGCATCTACATTGTCATCTGAGGAGATTCCAAAGATTACACGAGTGTTTTTTAAACTCTAAAACATGAAGTGGGGAGTTATCTGCTGTTGGAGTTATCTGCTTTTGCTATAACACAAACTTTTAAAACTCTGAAAGAAAACACAAAAGAACAACATTTGTCAGGCATCTACATTGTCATCTGAGGAGATTACAAAGATTAAACGAGTGTTTTTTAAACTCTAAAACATGAAATGTGGAGTTATCTGCTTTTGCTATAAAACAAACTTTTAATATGTAAAAAAAAAAACATACTTGCAATGAACTTTAATTTTGTAAATTACCTGTATTTGTTTAAGTTATTATTACTTAATCAAAACAACCCAACTGCAGTTTGATTGATATTACTTGGAATGCGCAATAAAAAAAAACCGTGATTTCTGAAAATAAAAATGGAGTTATCGGTTTTCAAATTAACTCTTCATATATCTCCATTTTGCCCAAAATGTCACTTACGCCCTTCTGGTTCTCACCCCTCGTTATGAACTGGAGGCATAAAGCTATGTCCAAAAAACATCATGCAGCGCAAATGTTAATAAAATTCGGACTCTACATACTTTTTTATTGGCAATGCTTGAAATTAAACTGTGAATCAGTACTCTGTCCAAACTAAAGTGCTATTAAGAAGAAGAGCTGGCGTCCAGAAGCTCAAATAGTTTTGTTTTTTGTCACGAATTCTTTCACATTTTGTGTTTTTTCCCATAGTTTTAATGACTTTTACTCTAAAATGCTGAAATAATTTTATAAGAAGTTCTTAAACCCATTCAAAAGTGTTAAGTAAATGGTCACTTTAAAGAATAACACATCAATCTGTCCTCCTTTGTCAGTGACTGTTCATCTGTCTAATAGCAGATAATATGATAACGTGTATTTTAGTGTGAATCTGGATTGGCAGTTTGTTTACATCAAGTTTTAAGTTGTCCGATGTGCCAGATGTTAAAATTAGAGGTCTTTATGTGATCTGCAAGGTAACTGTGCATGATTTCTTTATTAAATGATGCTACTGTTTTTCAGAGCTGTTAGGGGAAAAAATACTATGGTAACCATCCTAGTTTCCTCCAAAATGTCATAGGCATCATTGTGTATACTGTAAACTTGTGATAGATGTGATCTTCTACCTCCAAACAGAGCAAAAAGCTTTCGTAATGTTTATTGTTTCCTGAAGATTATGCTTACCATGGTAAACTTGGCCATAGGCTGATTTATTGTCAGGTGAAGGTATTAATGAACAAAAATGTCACACCATTACTAAAAAAAAAAAAAATGGTTACAACAACACTTTAAATAGCCTACACTGTAAAAAATGATTGTGATTTTAACAGTAAACGACTGTAAAAAAATGCTACAGTAAAAACCTGTTAATTGGTTATCAGCAAGTTTCCATACTATATACGGTGAATAACTGTAATTACATTTAATGTAATTTTACAGTAAAATAATTACGGTTTTTGGAAGTGAAAAAGAAAGTCATTTATAATTTACAGTGAAAATCCATAAATTTACACTCCCAGAATTCCCTGCATGACACTTCATATTTTATTTTTTTCATTGAAATAACTGTTTCTTCTTAGTTTTTTCTTATCAGTTGTGTACATTAGGGTTTTATCTTGCATCTAATGTTGTTAAAGTAATGCTTATTGCTTTATTTCAGCATCATGTGTGTTACCATGATGGTGTTTAGTGTTTGTGTGAATGACACTGTGCACCTAATATAGTCTATTAGTAATTCCCTCTTCAGCTTGTGGAAGAGCTGTTTGTGATGAGCTTTGATTCATCATGCGACTTTCTCATCACTACCTGTTTTTGGTGGTTATCAGTATTACAATGGCTCAAAACAGATATTAGTTCTTCAATATGCTGGTTTATTAACATTATTACATCAATTAATGAAATACGTTTTTTTATTGTGAATTTAAGTTAATTATGTAAAACCTAAAATGTTGCTACCGTATTTTTAACGGTGAAGTTCTGGCACCCACAGCTGCCGGTATTTTACCGTAAATGTCACAGATTTTTTTTTACTTTATCTCTTTCTTTTTTCTTAGTTTTGTTTTTATAACGGTATACTGTCTTACTAAAAAACTGTACTGTTTAATAAATAAGAGAGAGAGAAATCAGAAAAAAAGGATCGTGTCATGCGATCCTAAATTGATTCGCGAACCCATCATTTCAGATCGGGACTAGGAGCGCCTATCACTTATCTTTCAATTTGCAAAATGATTCACGAACCCGCGCCGAAGTGATATGAAAATGATGCGAGACACGCTCCGAAGTTCCGATTTGAATAATGATTTGCGAACCCGCTCCGAAGTTATATGAATCAAATGATTCGCGATACGCGCTTTAAAGGGGTCATATGATGCGATTTCAAGTTTTCCTTTCTCTTTGGAGTGTTACAAGCTGATTGTGCATAGATAAGATCCCTGAAGTTGCAAAGACTAAAGTCTCAAAGCCAAAGAGATATTCTTTATCAAAGTTAAGACTCTGTCACGCCCCCCTAAAACGGCTCGTTCTAACACGCCCCCACATATCTACCTCACTATGTGGAAATATTTGCATAATGCCGCCCAAATGTGCACGCAAAGAAAGAAGGCGTGGTTTCAGTAACCGCAGTTAGTGTTGATGCAGCCATGTCAGGGAGACGCTGTGTGTTTCAGTGCGAAAGCAAAAGCACTTTATTTGGCCTTCCGAAAGTAGATGCATTTAGGAATCTTTAAGATTACTTACAACAGAACAGCAATGCATTTTATGGACGACCGTTTCGTGAACCTAGGAGAGGAGGTAATTCTGACTTTGCTATGACAATCTGGCGCTTCTGAATCAGCTACTGTTTTGTTATTAGTTTAAGTATTTGCTATTGACTGTTCAAATGCGGAGTTTTGCGCATCGTGTGTGTGTGTGTGTGTGTGTGTGTGCGCGTGTGTGCACGCGCATTAAGTAAGGGGCATTACATTTCCGAAGAGTGCTTGCGGTGTTCGGCCAATCACAATGCACTGGGTCAGCTGGCCAATCAGAGCAGACTGCGCTTGTTGGAAGGAGGGACTTTGTAGAAAACGAAGCGTTTGAGAGAGGCGGGGCATAGAGGACCTACAATAATGTACAGTATTTGAAAAATAATGTGTTTTTTGAACATTAAAGCATGTCAACATATTCTGTTACACCAAATACACAAAATAATGATCTTTAAAAAAGCATCACATGACCCCTTTAAATTTACGATTTGATTCAAATGATTCACGATACGCGATCGGAGCGCTTCGAAACAGTGAATCATTTTGCGACGCATGGTTTAATTCAGAGTTTCGAAAATCTCAGTGTCACCCATCACGACATGTGTTTTAAAATCATTACAAGCGATGTCGAACTCGAAACTGAAAGGCTCTTTTGATCTGGTTTTTGCTAGTGAATCGAGTTTGAGTTTGAATCAATCGAAGCGGTTCCAGTGTAAATTACTCAGTTGAATCAGTTTGTCTTGCGCCTTCAGCCTTGTTTATACGACACGCGGTCAGTAGGCTACTACTACTGGTTTAGCTCTTGTTTTATGACGTTAACTGAAATAAGCGAAAAAAGTATGATGTTTACAAATAAAATATCCATATTTCCATTGCAAAGAACTGCTTTCCACGTCGAAACATCCAAAACAAATATATGAACATTCAGGTTTGGTAACCGGTTTACTGCTAACTAGTGAAAATGCCATTACGAGCTGCGCCTCTGAAATTGAATACATGATAGATGAAACTGCATTATGATTAGTTAGCTTAATTCACTAGCCTATAATTAAAATAGTTTGACCACTTTAAATTCAGCTGGTGACAGTTCAATAGTATTGGTACACTAGAGGGCGTTATTGTATAGAATGAGGCTCACCATGCATCTACCTGTGCTCTGGTAGCCTGTCACTGAAGACTGTAACTAACAAAAGCCTGTATCAGATCATATTGAGACCTGTAATACATTTATTTAGTATAGTGAAAAAACGGACTGCATGCGCGATTACTAGTGCCACATTAAACAACGATTGTGTGCTTAAAGCATTGCATCCTTAGCCTCTATTAGTTTACATATTTAGCTGTAGCCTACATCATGCAAACATTGTTGAATGTATTTTTCAGTCATACTATTTTTTTTATATGATTATATTAAAACTTAAAATTGTTTTACAGTGAGAACTTGTCCTGTTTTACAAATTGCTTTCTTTGTCATCATGTAATATTTCTATATCAGTTACTACTTCTTTTTAAACCAAAAGTAATTACATTATTCCATATTATATGCAAAATATTTAATTTTCTGTTTTAAAAAAATACTTACATTTCTGCAAATAATGAATTCAGCAATAAGTAAAGAGTTTACTGTGGCTGTCTATTAACACTATACTAATAGATCTGAGTTCTATGCGTAATTTAAGTTTTACAATTAGTTTAATTAAGCCTTTTTGTAATGCATCTTTGTCCTGTAAATTTTTCATCGTGAATAGCTGAATTAACGAACGTGCTAGCTATGTTTGATCATGTTCCTCAAGTCAATAGCTACTGATGGTCGTCCATTTAATTTAGGCTCTCTGAGTCAGCTAATTACTAGTAAAATAACCAATCTTCAAAGAGGGTTTAACACCAGCTAGTTCCAGGCAGGGGAACAATAATCACATTTTAACTCGCCTTCACACCCAGAGTGCTTACAAAAACTCCAACTGTTATAGCCTTTCAGCTCTGCACAATCTGCAATCAATTGCCAGAGGCAAAATTAATAGATGTTAATGGCCATTTGTATTTGAGGCAAAGGGGACTAAATTGGCCAGAGAAAGCTATTAATTATATGCAGAGGGACTGAGAAGGGAGGCACAAGAGGGCTGGAGATGGGCTGCTTTGGGGCTCAGTGGGGTCTGTGCCCTGCGTGGTTCACATGGGTTTCCGCTGGGTGGGTTGTGAAAGGCCTGAGCAGGGGGGCTTTTGTGTGGCTCCTGAGCCACGATTGTTCCTTCTCAAAAGGGTGACATCTGTCCAGGGTTTCCGAGACTCTGATCCACCCCATTAGCCTCCATCCTCTCTCAACAACTTACTGCGTTTGTAACTTGACAAATGAGACAAGGAGAGGCACTCGAGACATGTCAAGTCGTGAGATCAATGCCCGCTTGCCTTGATCTGTGTCTGCTTCATTGACACCTTCAGAAACTCCCAAACCGAGTTCAGATTCCTGAGTTCTCTTTCTATCCATAAAATAGAAATGAGTGCTGGATGTGTCAATTTAAGATTTCACTGACAAGTGAAAGTTCTTCATGATCACACAATTTCAATTTCTTTCTCTCTGTTATTATCTTCACTAGGAACATCCTTAAATGATATTTCTTATGGAGAAGATAATAATCATTTGATACAACAACAGCAGCAGCAATAAGGGTTAATAATAGAACTATGATAGTAATAATGACATTTATTATTATTATTAGTTGCTTACTAAAGCGAATTTCCTCATTTGTAGGCTTTAATTCTTACTGGTCCTGACGAGTGACAATGTTAGCGCTTTTATTTTAATAGGCTACACCACAAAATAAATAAAAGACCATTCGAATGTGCTTTATCGTATAAACACTTTCAGAATATTGTAAATTATGAAATATAATTAGGCCTAATATAATAAAATAAAACATTATTTTAAACAAAACATTGTGTGAATAATACTAAAAACTAGGCCTATTTCTATTAAAATGGGTAGTCTACGTTTCATATATAAGACAACAAAAAAGGAATAGGCCTATATCGTGAAGAATTATGCGACCATTCAGAGATAGTAAATGTGTTTTCTTTTACACTAGCTTATAGTGTAGCCTAAAAGAAGACATTTTATGAAATCCTTTCACGTGTTCAGCCTATTTCGCAAAAAATAAATAAAAATAAAAAATAGCAATCATATTGCAAGTTAAAGAAATTGTAGCCTAATGCACCGCATGACCAACGACATGATCATGACATCAGACAGATTCAGTTCTGAGGTTTTTAATTTAGGTCTACCCTTCATAGATTTTGTTTCGCTGTTGAACTCTTTCTGGTCAAATCCTGAATTTCTTGATCTGCGCATGCGCACCGCACCTCGCCGTCGGAGGTCCGCGCGCAGGTATTGAAGTTGGCTCATGACAATCCTCAGCGCACAATCTGACGGATCATCAGAGCTCGCAGCGATCTGCATCGGAGGAGCTGATGCCTGCTTCAGGTGACACAGCTGACGGTGCGCGAGTTTTGCTCTGACAAGGACATGCATGAGATGAGCTGTGAATTCATTTGAACATAACTCACGCGTCTATTTGCAGCTATTGGAAGTGTATTGCAACCCACGAAATCGAAGGAACCAAAGGAAACGTATGAAGTTATGGATTGTAGATGGACTATATAAATATCATCTTTTTGACTTTTTTTAAACGTGGGTTCACCCCAGCATCGGTTTCAGAGTGACATACTTGTTCACTTACTGTTTTATTTGATTTAATTGACGAGTATTTTTTTTATAACCCCTCACGATGTTCCAGCACAATAAGAAGTGCTTCACCATTGAATCTCTCGTTGGTAAAGACTCCAATTCTTTTTCAAGTGCCGCCGCGGATGAGCCCATCAGACCCACTGCTCTGAGGTTTACTGAATCCATCCATCCTTCTCCCTTTGGGAGCTGCTTCCAGAACTCAGGCAGGACATTGTACAGCAGCAGCCCAGAGATGATGTTCACAGATCCGGCCACTCACTCCAGCAACTCCGGCCTGTCTCTGCGGCACCTCCAGATCCCCACACAGCCCTTCTTCAGTCCCCATCAGAGGGACACCTTGAACTTCTACCCGTGGGTGCTGAGGAACAGATATCTGGGACATCGATTCCAAGGTGAGGATGTGTGTTCAGTTATGCTGCCGGCGAGGATGCAGAGAAAATATCGAAATATTGAAAACAGTGCATGCAGGCCTATGAAGTTAAAAACAGCTTGGGGAAAAAAAGCAACAAAAATGAACAGATTTTAAGTAGCCTATGAGGTAGTCGATGTTTTCAGCACTTCAAAGGCCTGTATTGATTTCAATGTTTTATTTAAATAGGCCTATTATTTTTTTTTTATATTATATATAGTGATGCGCACGGTTGAAGTCATGCCTTAACATTGTCCTTTATTAACGTTGTACTGAACATTTTTATCGATTTTATCGAAAATATTCAAAATCATGAGAAAATTACAGTGTGCGGTGGAGATTTCTGTTATTAAAAAAATGACTAAATTAATTGAAGCGCATTTCTTTTTACCTCTTTAACCAATAAACACGACTTGCAAAATAATAATCGTTAAATTACGAAAGACCGCTGCTTTATTTTGATCACATATTTAGGCAATATTATAAAAGAAGGACATAATTGCTCGATACAAATCGTTTTTGTTCTGTTTCAATTAATCTCAGTCCTCACTGTACAATATTATTATAATAAATAATTGATTATTAAAACATTATCGCAGTTGTAATAATTTTTAAGCATAAATTGATAATTCAGATAGCCTAAATGTACCGCCTTTAATTAATTTAGCTTTTAGTTCAGCCTTTTAGGATTATTTTAGTTAAAAATGTTACATTTAATAGAATCGTGTAAACATCTGATCTAATGTTTATATATAAAAGCTATAACGAAGGACCCACATTGTACTGTTATGCACTGTATTTCTACGTCGTTTTTTAAAAGTTGGATATACATAAACTATTATGATCATTAAATTTTTTTGAGGGGACAAAAATGAATTACTATTACATGTGGAAATTGGTATGAGCTCAATTTGCTGCATGCAGCTACTCTCTTTTATGTTTGTTATTATAAGGCTCATAAACATTTACAACTCTTAAAATTATACTATAATAAAATGCAAACATTTATAATACTGTTAAGGACACATGTTAGCTTTTTAAGCAATTATTTGCACAAGCACTTACTTTTATGGATTTATTAGGTAACTATAGAAAATCTGCCTTGAAATGTTATTTTAAGAGCTTAGTTATTAATTTGATTTAAATTGAGCAAATGTATCACCATCTCACTGAGATTATTGTTTGAGATGAGATTGTTTCTTCAAACTTCTTTAAAACATTTGTTTATTGTTAAAAATGAAATTGTAGTATATAATATGATAGATTTAATAGTCCGGTTTACAGAGTCCTTAAAAAGTGTAATCGATACTGGGAGGTCCTATTTACCAGGCAATTTGTTAAAGCAGCTATCAGTAGCTCTGGCCGGTCTGTGAGGGTCCTGGGCTGCTCCACAGTCCTCGAGGGCATTGCTCAGGTAATTGGTGGAAGTCAGAGGTTGTTGTCACTATTACTCAGATCCGGGGTTCAGATAGAGCCTCTTTGTTTACACACAGAGCCGATCCACTCACTGATGGTGTCCAATAATAATTGGTGGAAGTCAGAGGTTATTGTCACTATTACTCAGATCCGGGGTTCAGATAGAGCCTCTTTGTTTACACACAGAGCCGATCCACTCACTGATGGTGTCCAATAACCTAGAAAACTACTGTTTAGACACGGCTAAATGCAGTCGTGGGGATTGGGTGGGAAAGGATGGCCTAATGTGTCCATGGGTTTTAACTCTGCCGCTTCCTGAATGGGAAAAGAGATGTGTCCATGTCCTCGGATCTGTCATGCGGGACAAGGTAAACAGGATCTCAGAGCGGCCTGCTGTTGTACATGAGCAGGGGTCTGTGTTATGGGTACGTTTCACAGACTGTGACAGTGCCACACTGATGCACTTTTCTGAGATTTGTGTGCGATCAGGTTACAATACAAATCTTCCAGAGGTTTAAACACCGTCATCAGCAGACTCTTAACGCTGCTGATTTTCATTTTTAGAGGCTTCATTCCAACGCATAATGTAATAAAATAATGTACCAATGTAATAATATAAAAGCAGATCATATCAGTTAAGAACTATATATGCGCTATATATAATTATATAGGCCTAATAATAACTGTATTTTGA
>NW_015552562.1:686647-702951 GCF_001515605.1 Sinocyclocheilus anshuiensis
TATATATATATACATGTGTGTGTGTGTGTGTGTGAATAGACATATATAGGCTATAGATGTATTAACAGTGTTAAGTAAGAAAGCAGTCAGTTTTTACGTATTATACATATTATAATATAATTTTACGTAATTTTCTTTAGAATTTAGAAAAATAATATTTTGAGATGAGTTTGATAAAATTTTTTTAGAGGCTTCATACCATAACATAATGTAATAAATAATGTAATATAATAATAATATATATATATATACACACACACACACACACACATATATATATATATATATATGATTTATTCAAACCTTTTATTGGAAATTAAAAAAATATGCAAGGAGAGAGAGAGAGAGAGAGAGACATTAATAAACAGTGTCATCAGCAGACTTTTAAGCAGTCATTTTTTAGAGGCCTTGTGCAAAAGTATAATGTAATAAAATAATAAAACAATGTAATAATATAAAAATCATAATAGCATTAAAGTCATATACATGTGTGTGTGTGTGTGTGTACAGGTTTATATATCCTGGTGGTGACTTAAACCTGAATACACACAGACTCATGGGGATTAATTTGTTTCTTAAAAGTTTGTTGAAAACATTTTTATTCCTATTAAAAATCAAATTGTAAAATATAATTTGATAGGTTTGATAATCATGTTCTTCTTCAAAAAGAGTAATTGAACTTTTGAGAAAGTAAAAATGCAGAAAGTTTTCTGTGAGGGGTAGGTTTAGGTGTAGGGTTGGTGTAGGGCAATAGAAAACACGGTTTGTACAGTATAAAAACCATTACACCTATGGAGAGTCCCTACAAGGATAGCTGACCAGACTGTGTGTGTGTGTGTGTTTTATTTGATCAAGACTGAAAAATTGGAGGGAGGCAGCGTCACAGGGAAGACACATTCTGTAGGAGAGACCAAAGGGTCCAGTCTCTTTCTTTCCCACTATAGGCCACCCTTTTCCCTGCCTCTAATGAGAACAGCACTGACAAGACCAAGCTTGTTTGTGCCAAGGGAATGATAGTAAAGCTGATCTGGGTGCCATCTGGTTCCCTTTCCCTCATGTTGGGGGCTTTCTTGCCGTGGATAGGCCAGTGTGTGTTTGAGTCCAAAGCCCCGGAGGGTCTCCCAGCTCTTCAGGAGGCTCGAGTCTCAGTCAGTGTTCTGGCCTGCCAGTCTGATCCACCACCTCTCTCTCTCTTTCGAGATGAGGCCGAGGTGATGCCACACATGCTGATGATGCCAGACCGAGAGCGCCGAGCGCACACTTTGATGCGAAAGTTTCGAAAAGTTGCCACCGAGCTCGGTTTCGGTTGGTTGGCGCTCAGCGCACCTTGAGGAAGGTTTAAGGAGGGCTTTTCAACACCTTCAAACCACCGAGAACTCATTATTTACATTCTTGCACCCGGCTCCCCTCATTTTTGCACGGAGGTGTCTCCATTGTTTTTGCCTGTGGTGTTCAAAGCGTTTTCAGCACGCCAGCTGAAAGCAGTCGTCAATGACAGTGCAGTGACAGAAAATATGCACCTTTTAGTAAAATAGAAGTAAAGGTTGTACATTATTAGGACCTTTGGGAAGCCTCTGCTAATGAAGGCCTGCGTCGTTCTGTGCGTGGAAACAAACGCCCTATATGTCGCGAATGGCCAAAACTGTGTTTTTTGTGCTTTGGGATGTGTGTAGACGACGTATTATTTTTAAGCAGGAGCTGCGGTGTTTGAGGCTGAGAGTTGAAGTTGCTTCTGTGTGATGGCTTAATGCTCCTCTGAAAGGAGTCAGTTCAAAGCTATTGTCTGCAGATAAAGGGTTGGTTTCGGAGTTTTTAAAGAGACTTAAAGTCTGAACAGCCTCATGCTAATCTGCTTTTCATCTTCTGGTGATGCCATTAGTGAGCTTTTGTGCTCAGAATTGGTACATCACTGTGCGTTCTTTGATTGATCAGTGTTAAAATTGAATGGCTTCTGTGTAAACTTAACTCTTATGGCTTACTATTTGGATTTGGGTTAAATTAGTTTATCTAAATTTATGGTTAAAGGATTTAGTCGCCCTTTGGAATTGTAAAAGTATTTCTGGATGACTGAATATATTAAAAAACTTCCATTTGATATGTTAATATACTTCTAGCAATTGCAGTTGACGGTCTTTGTGGCCTACCAACCGCATTCATGATTCAGCCGATGCTCCGAAACAGTCGTTATTGAAGCAAACATCTTTTTGAGACGTTTGCATGTTACCGATGTACATTTGCGGTTGCACACCTGATGCGAACGTTGGAACATTTTGGTTATTTTTTCATTGACAAAAGATCATGGTCTGTCACTTCTGCGCGCTTCACAATCCTCCCAGTAACCGCTCCGCGAGAATATTTTGTTTATACGTGATTGCGGTCATCATCTTTCTGAAGATTCTTTCAAGCATAGCTCTCCAAACACTAAAGTGGTCACGTAAATTACACATCCATTTGTTTATGAAAAATGTTTTTCTCTCTTTGTGTGTTTGCAATAAACGGCATTGGGACTCTGCCCTCCAGATGTTGTCTGGGGTCACGCGAAGATCACGTTTGCCCTGACGCTGATGGAGACTAAATTTTACTATTCCCTCATGTTGAATATAATCAACCCAAATGTAAGGGATTTAGATTTGCTTAACTGACAATTAACATATTCATCACGATTGTTTTACATCTTTTCAGCCACGGATGTCTATTTATGTTTTAGCAGCAATATTTCAAAGCCTTGCATTTGTATGAAAATCAGGATAATGCCACATTATGAGGGGCGAAGGTTAAAGACTCGTCTCTGAATGCACGGAGACGTTGGGTTGGTATGAATGATGTGGTGTGAACACACTTTACATCAGCCGTGTCTGGAACAGACCTGGAATTATTCAAATATACTCATGTGGCTCAATTAAGACATGCAATCCTGCGCCTAATGTCTGCATTGCTGTGCCTATGTAAAGCACTTATTTTGTATAAAAGCATACAGAGTCTTTGGATAATAATACATCTGCTAAACGAAGACGTGTCAATGTAATGGTTGCCGTAAGACAGATATTTTAATATTCGAATTAACTCTAAAAGAATTTTATGAATACACGTGGGGAATTCAAATAGTTACTTTTCAAAAGCAATACAATGATGTCATTGTGATGTCAGCAGAAGGTTACTAAAATGTAACACAAAAAACTTATTTTGACACTTAATTCACAGTTAAAAATCTTTAAAAGGTATGCATGTATAGATGTCCTTATGTTTTGTAGATTTTGTTTTTTACATTTTAGATTTTTATTTTAGTTTTTTTTTTAAACCCACTTCCTAATTATTCCATATAATTGATTTCTCAAAAAAAATTTTTTTAGCGTTTTTTTATATTATATTTTCAGTTTTTAAATGATTATTTATTTAATTATTTATTTAAAATCCCACTATAAAATTGTCCACTTCCAACATGTACTCTTTATTTCTCTATTTTTATTTTTAATTTTTATTTATTTAAAATCCCACTATAAAATTGTACACACCCCAATTAACGCGTACTCTTTATTTCTCTCTTTTTTTTTAAAGAACGCCTTACATTTTTATTTATTTATTCAAAATCCCTATAAAATTGTCTACTTCCTAATTAACATGCTCTCTTTATTTCTCTATTTTGTATTTTTATTTTTTAAAGACATTTTTAGATTTGTATTTATTTATTTATTTAAAAACACACTATGAAATATTCCAATACCTAATTAACTTGCACTCTTCTTACTATTACTAATACTTTTGCTTTTTTTTTTAGGATTTCTTTAGATTATTTTAAAAGAAAGTTTTAGATTTTTATTTATTCGTTTAAAATACAACTATAAAATTGTCGACTTCCTAATTAACAAGAACTCTTTATTTCTTGTCTCCAGGTGACGACAGTAGCCCGGAAAACCTGCTGCTACACGGACCTTTCTCTCGCAAGCCCAAGCGCATCCGCACGGCCTTCTCCCCCTCGCAGCTGCTCCGGCTGGAACGTGCCTTTGAGAAGAACCATTACGTGGTGGGAGCCGAGCGGAAGCAGTTAGCCAACGGGCTGTGCCTGACAGAGACACAGGTGAGCAGGCTGAGGCGTCAGGGTCGATCCCTCCGGCGAACACGGCTGCATTCCACACACACACACACACACACACACACGGGACGTGAACACACATTTACTCATCTAGTTTCCTCACAGGACGGAAGTAATTCATCATTCCTTGCCTTGGGATAGGCCATATAAATTCCAAAGCATGTATACAACACTCAATAATTGACTATTTTCACAATCGTCTGTACATACATATTTGTGTAGGATTGTTAGGCTTGAGCAATACCTGGGGTCCAAAAGTCTGAGGCACTTTTGAAAACCTGGGATTTAAAATCTGAACCTGGAAATGAATGGAAAAATTACAAAAAAAATAAAAATAAATAAATAAATGTTATGACATAAAATAAGAAATATGTCAGATTCTGCACTGGTGGTTTTAGACTTTTAGACACCTGCTGTGAATCTTTTAAATCAAAACTTGATTTTTCAATCCATGATTGAAATTTAATTAATTAAATGTAACATTTTCTTTATAAAAAGAAAGAGTACATGTTAATTACGAAATGGGATATTTAAAAAAAATTAATAAAAATCTTTCTTTAAAGAAATCTAACAACAACAACAGCTACTTTTACTTTGGATGTTTTTTTAAATACTGTTTTATCTATATTTTGCTACATTTTTAAATTACATTTTTTCACATTACATTCAAATTTTCATGCTGATAATATAATCTGTAATTATTTTTATTTAATTACAAAACTGTAAAGAATCTTCACTAGTAGTTTCAGACTTTCAGATACACCTGCTGTGAATCTTTTAAATGAGCTATTTTGTTTTTACATCTACTTTTTTTTTAGATGCTTTTAACTGTATTCTGATACATTTTTAAATGAAAAATGTTAATTTGTAATGAAACTTTTCATGCTGATATTCACCTTTATTTCAAAACTTTTAAGCTGATAATATAATTTAGAATTGTTTTTAATTCTAAAAATGCAAAACAGAAGCATTTTCTCTAGTGGTTTAAGATACTGGCTGCCTGCTGTGAATGTTTTAAATGAGTTATTTTGGATGTTTTTATCACACTGTTTTATCTGTATTCTGATACGTTTTTAAATTAAGAATGTTAATTTTTAATGAAACTTTTATTTTGAATGCTTTTTAACATACTGTTTTAAAAGCTCACATAGTATATATACGTGACCCTGGAGCACAAAACCAGTCATAAGGCTCAATTTTTCTGAATAAATAAGCTTTCCACTGATGTATGGTTTGTTAGGACAGGACAATATTTGGTCGAGATACAACTATTTGAAAATCTGGAATCTGAGGGTGCAAAAAAATCTAAATATTGAGAAAATCACCTTTAAAATTGTCCAAATTAAGTTCTTAGCAATGCATATTACTAATCAAATATTAAGTTTGAATATATTTACGGTAGGAAATGTACAAAATATCTTCACGGAACATGATCTTTACTTAATATCCTAATGATTTTTGGCATAAAAGAAAAATCAATAATTTTGACCCATACAATGTATTTTTGGCTAATGCTACAAATATACCCCAGCGACTTAAGACTGCTTTTGTGCTCCAGGGTCACATATGTTTTCACATATAGTGCAGTAGAGATGCAATCCCGCACACTATCTATACTTGCTAAATATTGAAGTTTATTATCACAAGCAACGTTTCGGTCCACTGACCTTCATCAGGCATAGGCCTAGGACAGGATTGCATCTTTTTATAATCAGAAAAGACTAAAAACACGCATTTAAAAAAATATTGCTAATTAAGCTGATATATTAAAATGGCCTCTCTTTGTCATTCTTGTTAAGGTGAAAGTCTGGTTCCAGAACAGAAGGACCAAACACAAGAGACAGAAGCTGGAGGAAGAGTCACCGGACTCGCAGCAGAAGAGGAAAGGTACTCAGCACATCAGCCGCTGGAGGGTGGCCACTCAGCAGGGCAGCCCTGAGGACATCGACGTCATTTCAGAAGACTGATATCACACGGCTAATAAACATCCGTCATGCTGATGGATCCCTGCCACAGAAAAAAGCAAGACATTCTTCAGACTTCGTCATGAATTGAACTTGGCTTGTAAACTAAGGAACTGAGTCACATTCGGCTGCCGCTGACTTCTGATCGTGCACAGCTGAACAAAGACTCGACTGTATGCAATACACATGGACCTCTTCGTTTTGGATCGCGTTCCATCTCAGAGAAATGAAGACTTTTTGTATGCTTTCTTTTGTTACACTTCTCTCTTGCTCCTTTGTCATCAGTCAGAACATTTCCATTATAAAGTAGTATATCGGACGGCAAAGGTAATAAAACCACCTTAATGAATAGATTGATAAATGTTTGTAGTGTTAAATTGCTTTAGACATTCAACGGCCACAGTCTTAACGACAATAGGTCGATCCAGTGTGTGAATCAAATATCACTCATAGATGTACTTCTGAAAAACTGGATGTTTGTATGTGACAAAATGTCATTATTTTATGAACCGGGCAAATTTAAAGTGGTGAAATACCCTCACGGTCTTTCTAGAAATCCACTAGTGCAGTTTCACATCTGAAATGGTTCTATTTATTTGACTTTTCTATGCATTTGAGCTCCAAACCCAAAATGTTATTTTGCGTTTTACATCCGGGTTAAAGCTTACAAAAGATTTGTATTGCGTGAGAATTTCCTTTTTTTAATGGCTCTTGAACTGATGTCAAATATCAGTGAACTAGAGAAGCTTAGAAAATGCTTGAATTTCTTTCTTTTTTTTCTCTCAATTAAAATAGATAGAATCTAGCCTCCAAGACCCAGAATGGTTTGTAGCACTTCATAGCAGATTGTTTCTTTATTGGGTTTCCTTTAAGGTGAAAAGCACTGTAATCCCATCTGTTTGTCTTCATTCTTCAGGCATTTTTTGTTATGTGTTTGTTTAACTTTTTTTCTGCAGACTATTAGATAATAAAACGTTAACTTAATGTCTGTTTGGAAATGATTTATTCCTTTGTTCCATTATTGTTTCTTATTACTATTATGTTACATTGAATGGATTTGATTAGTGCATGAGCTTTATTTAGAAGTGTTTTTGTTTTAATATAAGTTGCTTTTGCATTCCTGAGCAACCACAGCTTACATAAAGCAGACGGGTACACTCTTAAAAATAAAGGTGCTTCACGATGCCATAGAAGAACCTTTTTGTCTAAATGGTTCCATAAAGAACCTTTAACATCTGAAGAACCTTTCTGTTTCACAAAAGGTTCTTTGTGGCGAAAGAAGGTTCTTCAGATTATTAAAAGGTAAGAAAGAGATGGTTCTTTAAAGAACCTTTGACTGTGGTTCTTTGTGGAACCAAAAATGGTTCTTCTATGGCATCGCTTGAAGAACCTTTTGAAGCACCTTTATTTTTAAGACATTCGGCTGCCGCTGACTTCTGATCGTGCACAGCTGAACAAAGACTCGACTGTATGCAATACACATGGACCTCTTCGTTTTGGATCGCGTTCCATCTCAGAGAAATGAAGACTTTTTGTATGCTTTCTTTTGTTACACTTCTCTCTTGCTCCTTTGTCATCAGTCAGAACATTTCCATTATAAAGTAGTATATCGGACGGCAAAGGTAATAAAACCACCTTAATGAATAGATTGATAAATGTTTGTAGTGTTAAATTGCTTTAGACATTCAACGGCCACAGTCTTAACGACAATAGGTCGATCCAGTGTGTGAATCAAATATCACTCATAGATGTACTTCTGAAAAACTGGATGTTTGTATGTGACAAAATGTCATTATTTTATGAACCGGGCAAATTTAAAGTGGTGAAATACCCTCACGGTCTTTCTAGAAATCCACTAGTGCAGTTTCACATCTGAAATGGTTCTATTTATTTGACTTTTCTATGCATTTGAGCTCCAAACCCAAAATGTTATTTTGCGTTTTACATCCGGGTTAAAGCTTACAAAAGATTTGTATTGCGTGAGAATTTCCTTTTTTTAATGGCTCTTGAACTGATGTCAAATATCAGTGAACTAGAGAAGCTTAGAAAATGCTTGAATTTCTTTCTTTTTTTTCTCTCAATTAAAATAGATAGAATCTAGCCTCCAAGACCCAGAATGGTTTGTAGCACTTCATAGCAGATTGTTTCTTTATTGGGTTTCCTTTAAGGTGAAAAGCACTGTAATCCCATCTGTTTGTCTTCATTCTTCAGGCATTTTTTGTTATGTGTTTGTTTAACTTTTTTTCTGCAGACTATTAGATAATAAAACGTTAACTTAATGTCTGTTTGGAAATGATTTATTCCTTTGTTCCATTATTGTTTCTTATTACTATTATGTTACATTGAATGGATTTGATTAGTGCATGAGCTTTATTTAGAAGTGTTTTTGTTTTAATATAAGTTGCTTTTGCATTCCTGAGCAACCACAGCTTACATAAAGCAGACGGGTACACTCTTAAAAATAAAGGTGCTTCACGATGCCATAGAAGAACCTTTTTGTCTAAATGGTTCCATAAAGAACCTTTAACATCTGAAGAACCTTTCTGTTTCACAAAAGGTTCTTTGTGGCGAAAGAAGGTTCTTCAGATTATTAAAAGGTAAGAAAGAGATGGTTCTTTAAAGAACCTTTGACTGTGGTTCTTTGTGGAACCAAAAATGGTTCTTCTATGGCATCGCTTGAAGACCCTTTTGAAGCACCTTTATTTTTAAGTGTATCGTTACTCAGAAATACTCCCAATAATAGTGTATTTACATGCTCACACAACATATAAGTGCTTGAACGTGAACACAAACATCTCCACCTTTGGATTTCCATGTGCAGTCAGCGTACTCAGAAATACTCCCAATAATAGTGTATTTACATGCTCACACAACATATAAGTGCTTGAACATGAACACAAACATCTCCACCTTTGGATTTCCATGTGCAGTCAGCGTCACGCCAAAACTGGAGCAAAACAGTACAGTATCAAACACAATCACCGTCACTTCTGAATATGTTTCTGAAGTTCTTTCGATTTAATATGCGTGTTTTGTAGCATGTAAAGTGTTCACTTACGTGCATCTGATCATGTAACTTCTCTGCTTGCTCATTTAAATGTACATATATATATATATATATATATATTTCAGTCAGCTGGAAATGCATCCATGTCACCTTTATGTGCTGTAATTTACACCTGCTAATCCTTAAGGCCCAGAGTGACAGAAATGAATTCAATTTGCTTCTCTGCATCACCTCAGTACACACAGACATTAATACAAGCCTCATTATCAATCGCAATGCCTATAAACTGTGAAAGATAATTTAAGAACAATCTATTCATATTCTCTTTAATTACTGGAAAAGTCCCCAGGAAACAACACTTCTGAAAGACACAGGATAAAAAGCATACGCCGCAACACTTCAAACAGATATAATAAGCTTAATTTAAACTCTTAACACCCACTACGTGAAAAACATCACTCGCTTGAACATTCTAGTGTAAACAAAGGCTGTTTCTATCATACCTATTATGTTTCAGACAGCCAGGTATTTAGTTCTGTGTACCGAAATGAAATGACCCCGTAATAAATTCTGTGTGGGTATAGTCACACTTCACGCAATGTAACCAGCGAAGTCACAGTGTTTGTGTATGCAAAATGACCACTCTCTGTCTGCATGAGTAATGATGGCATAGACAGGACGTTATCGCTGTAAAACACATGATGATAAATAGTAGCTTGAGATAACTTTGAAGACAGCAAGAGTGATTTCAACACAGATATGATGCAACAGATGGCCTAATACCCAGTGCATGAAGAAATTAAGTGTGTAAAATAGCTTAGACTGACTAATATGCTGGAGTCACTGTATATTATATAAGCGATTCTGTCTCAGAATATTCCTCTGTGTCAAAGCACACAAACGCTCATTAATCTTATGAGGGCGATGTTACTTACAAATATTTCCGACTAGCTACCTGCCCCATGTTGTTGCCATGGATATGAAGAGGTGTAAACAAAAGAACAGATGGTTGAAAGCATGTAGGTGTAGAGAGCAGTCTGTGATGTTTCCCAACTATGTTAAGTGAAATAATTCATCTGATTTACAGTAATTTGATCTGGACCGATGCCAAGCGTGGAGTGGGCCACCGATTTGGCTTCATCGAGTTCATCAAAACTAGTGCTGCTGCTTATTTCTCCTGCAAACCGAGTCTGTCCATGATAGAGATAACTCAGTTCTTTTCGTACATAATTGGTCTTTGTCTTCTAGAAACAATTTTCACTCAGAAATTGCTTGCAAATTTTTACAGTTAGAAAGAAATGGCAAGTAATGCATTGAATTAAACATTAAATTTTGAGGTATGGAGATTGAAATAGTAATTTCTTATAAAACATAATCCAATACATTTTTATTTTTTTATTTACAACTTTGAAAAAACATGCATTGTTGAAACTTTGGTCATTGTGTTTAATTCTCTTTCCTATTAATTTTGAATGCAAAATTGGTCATTGAGTGCAACTACTAAAATAATACATTTGAGAAATAAAAATACAGCAGGTATATTTTATGAATTTGCAGCACGTCCATTAATTTTGATAACTTTTATAATTCATATACTGTAAAAAAATATATTTTTCAAACTAAAACAAAGATTATTGTACATTTTACAACAACAACAAAATACTATTTCAATTTTAATATTTCAAAATTTCACATATAATTCAGTATGTTACTTCAGGTGTTTCTTTGTATTTCTTTGGGAAATTTACTAGCAATTTCTTAGAGAAAACTGTTTCTAAACCAATTTGTTTTATTTTTATTCCAGTTTGGTGATACTTATTTAAATTACTAAATAAATTTAATATATATATATATATTTTTTTTGTTTTGTTTTGTTTTGTTTTTTTTATAAATATTGACATTAAATAATAGGCTAATTAAATAATAATAAACAAATTAATCAAAAATATTTTTCAAAATGTATTTATAACAATAACAGTTTTCAAAGTTATGAATAAAACAAAGATTACTGGAGTATGTTTATGTCTTTCTGCTTTAAAATGTCATATTTAATTCAGTGTTACTATGTTTGTGAGATTCACTACAGCGATTTCTGAGTGAAAACTCATTCTACAGCCTTTTTTTCAGTGTGGAAGATAAAAATTGATAGTCATTTACTTAATATGTTATTTATTTTTAAGACAATTTCTTTACAAGTTGGTGTTTTATATAAATCATGATCTCCGTTGGTTAAAAAAAAACCTTATCTAGTTGTTTATCTATACTGTAAAAATAAAAAGTTGAGAAAACTTAAAAGTTTAAGGCAACCAGCTTCAGCAGATTTTTGAGTTTTCTCAACTTCTTGTTTTCAGTTTATACAACAAAAAGTTGAGAAAACTCAAAAATCTGCTGAAGCTGGTTGCCTTAAACTTTTAAGTTCTTAACTTTTTATTTTTTTACAGCTGTGAACAAAGTCTCAGGAAAGAACTAATATTTTAACAATAAGGACAAATGAGGAAAAACCTGAAATAATGTTACATGTGTTTAATAAACAATGAAAATTAATATTTGCTTGTTATACAGCTGCTGTTTTCAGTCCTGTTGAAAAAGTGAAAAAGCATAACAGGACCCCTTTAAGTTTTCTTAACTTTTTATTTTTTACACCAGTGACTAATTTGCCTCATTTGTGGCTGTATCAACTGCAGCTGAGCAATTACCATGTGTTTAGAGGGTGAGAACATACAGTACCTCAGCGAGGCTATAAACAACAGTGTCACTGTTCAGTGTTGTATGTGTTTTAATTACAAGTATTCATAAAATTATCCGATAACTGCGCAAATGACTAAACTAAACAACATATTAGTCTATGGGTTGTCATGATTATAACAGCCAATGGAAAACAAAAACCAGATGGAAGGATTATTACTTTTCCAATTATTTAAGATATGATGGACATAAGGCATTATAAAAATGTCGTACATCCTTGTGTCTAGATGACAGGATAATAATTTGGTATGTGGGTGGGTAAGCTGGAATTGGGGATGTTTGGACTTGAGAAGGAGGAAGTACATACTAGCTGCGTTTGAGTCTATTGTGCAACGTAGTACAGTAGGGAGGGACAATGTCACACATATTTATGATTTATGAACAGTTTTCACAGCTACTATACACAGGTATATTTGCGATGAAACGATCTTTTTTGAAAATGGCCTGAAATATGTTTACTCTTTTTTTCCCCAAACATTTTTTGGTGGTGGGGGGTTATATTTGCTGCATGTGATGATACCATGACAAGAAGCAGTGTGATTTACAACACAAATGATATGATAATTGCAGGCTGGCAACTTTCAGGAGCTAGTTAGCCAGTTTTATGGACTGGAAGAGCTTGTTTCCTCTGCTGCCACCTGTTTGGTCTGCACCGATTGGCTGCGGGGCACTTGAGAAAAGGAAAACAGCTACCCAATTATAGGGTACTGCCAGTCAAGTCTAGAACGGTAATTGATTGGTTTTTGTGAATCAGTGTTAGGAGCTCTAATTAATGCACAATGACTGTTGCCGATCCAAAATCCATGAGCTAAACCGAAGATGCTCATCAGCGGTTACATCGATCTTTCGAAAGTAAATTGCTTTTGACATTGTGCTTTCGCAACACTATTTTGATTGGCGAGGCTTTTTTTGTGTATACCCAAAACAGTCAGTGAGAGTTTTCCGTTTTGATTACAAATATTTAAATTATTGCAGACATGCCGCTTAGCTTCTTTGAAAACATACCAGCCTCTTTTGTGAGTGTCTGCGTTTTTGTAAAACACACAGACAGAGTAATTACACAGAAACATCAGTTAATAGCGTGTTGCGTGGACAAAGACAGTGAGGGAGGTTAAAAGAATCATAACAATCATTCATGTGCAATACCTCTTTGCAGATAGAAATCTACCTTGTCTTTCACATGGCAGAGCTGATGAAACATGTAGCACCTTTGTTCATCACTCAAAGCTCTTGTTCGTGTGTTATTTAACACTTATTATTAACTTCAAATATTAACTATTGTATATTAAATATTGTATAAAAGTAATATCAAACTAGCAATCATAATGTAGTTTAAAGGATTAGTTAAACCAAAATATGCTGAAATTGTACTCACCCTCAGGTGATCCAAGATGTAGATGAGTTTGTTTGTTCATCAGAACAGATTTGGAGAAATAGACCATTACTTCACTTGCTCACTATTGGATCCTCTGCAGTGAATGGGTGCCGTCAGAATGAGAGTCCAAACAGCTGATAAGAGGTTTCTAACTTAAAATGATTGCTTCCAGCTAAAATACGGCTAAAAGTCCTAGTCATCTCATCTGAATCAGGAGAGAAATATGCACAAATTAAGCAAGCAAAACAATCCAAATCAGTTCTAAACAAATATGTTGGTGGATTTTGATGTGAGAGGAGAATGGGGATGGATTTTTTCATTGGAAGAAGCATTATTATGGATTATGGATTTGTATTTTAGCCAGAAGCAATGGTTAAATTTAAAACTCCTTAATGATGGATTTGTTTCTTACAAACACACAGCTTTTTGCTTAACAAGAAGGAAAACAAAGGATGGACTTTTTACTGGAGAAAGCATTATTAGGGATTATGAACTCATATTTCGACCAGATGTGATGGTTCATTGTTAAAACATCTTCATGATGGATTTGTTAAACATGCAGATTTTCGCTTTACAAGATGTTAATTGATTGACTGGATTGGTGTGGATTATTGTGATGTTTTTATCAGCTGTTTGGACTCTCATTCTGATGGCACCCATTCACTGCAGAGGATCCATTGGTGAGCAAGTTATTCATAATGCTGTATCAGCTTTCTTGGCCCTATCACTCGATCTCCTCTTGCAGTTTTTGTCCTTTTCATAGATACACACAGTGGGCTTTCTGATGTGTGAGCTGTTGCTCCTTTGTTTCATGTGGTTCATGTAGAAAATTTGACGCTTGATTCCTTGCAAACAGCTTGAGACACTCCGACGTGTGTGTTAAAAAAGAAAAAGCAGGCCCAGCAGATGACTTTGACTGACAGCTGATAGAATGACACTTACGGCTTTTTGCTTATACCAGAAACAGTTTTGCATGGCTTTCACACAGACCTGTGACTAATTAAGTTAATCGACTTGTAGCCAAAGACGATTGTGCATGCTCAAATACCACAATTCTACAGTATCATATCACGCAAATGATTAATAAACATTGATGAGTGCATTTCTTTCCCTGCCAACGCCTCTCCTCCCGGCTCAGCTATAAAACTGACGCGCGTCCCCATTGGCACTCACCAGACAGTGCGAATCAACACCCGACAGCAGGTTTTCTCCAATGTGATCACGCATCCCTTATTTGTGTTTTAGCACATTACTATTTAAGGGGCCCAGTCTGGTTCTGGGTGCAGAATTATGATGAAAAGTGGTGCATCAGCATCATGGGCATCCGGTTGCTGTGACTATATTTATCAATCCCTATATTTACAGATGACAGTAAGGAGACTGACCAATGACAGTCACATCAGACCGAGCGAGATGAGAACTTTACACCACATCAGCAGCTTACACTTCTCTCTGAAGGTCATCATATGCTGAAAAATGTAGTGAGATAAAAAAAAAGTTCCTTATCAGGGCCATCAGTAAGGCCCTGAAAACATCCCTACTGTAAATTCAGAAATGTATTACTTTTGACTCTTTTTTGATTTATTATTATTATTATAACTTCAACGTGTTGTATGTATTTCTTTCTTCTTTTTGACTTAACTAAAGCATAAAAATACCACAATATGTTTGCAGATATTTAGGAAACATGCTTAGTTTACATACTTGTTCTTCAGAAAACATTGTTACAGCCATTAATTCTACTTTCAATGTGCATTCCGTGTCAGCATATCTGTTTTTATTTTTGTCTGTGAGATTCCGCCCACTTCCAATTTACCCAATAGTATTTCAACACCCGGGGATGCCAGTCAGCGGAAAACACTGAATTGCAGCCATGAAATCCAGCAAACAAACTCATATTCTAGTCGACCAAAAAAGCTTCTACCTAAAAGGCTTTATGACCAGATAAGGCAGATAAAGAATCTTCCTTTGTCAATTGGGCTTGTTCCTCAATCCAGTTGCTTCTTGGGCTTGTACTCAATCTGGCAACCCGCGTAAACGTCGAGTCTGAGGAGGAGGAGGCGGGAAATAACGCTCTCAAAATTCAAAATTTTGAAATTGGAATGCAGCGCTCATTTTAACCGTTGGTTGTCAATATTACCCGCTGCTGCACCTTTGATATTGTAATGGATATCTTTAGCATTATAGCCTACTTAAACGTCGGCCTCTATCGCCATCTGTGGTTGAAACATAAAATTACGTTATTTTACGTCAGTTGTGCTTCTGCGATAGTTTGCGGAGTCTCCATGGTTACCGGTAATCACCATATCAGCGCGGATCTGTCATACTGCGTCAAGACCACCAGACTGTGCGAACATTTTCCAACAAAGCGTATAAAACAAAAAGACCTCATCTGAGCAAGTAAGCTGGCTGTCATATCTGTAGTTGTGGTTCAGGTTTTATTTTTGGCACAGGTTTAGCTTTCCGTTTTTTGAAATACAGACTTTCCGCAGTTCGAGGTTTGTTTGTTTTGAAAGGGTGATTCTCAAGAGGTCATCAGCGAGAGCTGCCGTTAAGGATTGTCCGTGCTAATTGCTATCCTGTTGACTAGCTCAAACAACTGTTTATTGTAGCAACAGTCTAGTAGCCAAACTTCTGTGTTTATGGACGTGACCTGAAGACCAAACGAATGACTAAATGTAAATTAATAGTTTTACCCTAGTAAATGTGACAAATTTGAGCACAATGGTTTGAACTTCCTCAACAATAGAATTTCGTTGTTTTTTGGCGAAAAATCTAGCAGCTTTAATATTATTATAGTCACTAGGCTACTATTATTCAAGTCATTTTATTAAAAATATTAATATAAAAACAGTTCTGTGACAAGTGATATTGATTTAAATGTATAGAAAAATGTGTTTCACACTTGACGTTCTCATTACATGTTCAGTCTCTGAATAGGCCTATACATATTTCCATATGATAAAGTATGCAAAAAGCAGTATGTCAGTTGAGTAAGCTGTCCAAAGACCTAGTATTCATGATATAACCTTTGTCCTATCCCATTATGTCACAGGATCTGAAAGCTAAAAATCTGTAAGCTATATATATATATATACACACACACACACACACACATACATA
>NW_015552562.1:703206-720710 GCF_001515605.1 Sinocyclocheilus anshuiensis
TATATACACACACACACATATATATATATACACACACACAAATATATATATACATACATACAGCTTACAGATTTTTAGCTTTCATTTTTCACATTTAATTTTTAGCGTTTTTTTAAATAAATATATATATTGGAAGTGCTATAAGTACCAAGAACATTGCTCCTTGTAGGTTTGATTATATTTAACAATAACCAAGAAAGTTGTTTTTTTGCAGTTGATTTTAGTCTGAGAAATATCAATGCCATTAATCATGCCACATGGCGAATGTAGAATAGAATGTACTTCATCAAGGGTTTAGAAGTAAATTCAGCAAATTCTGTGCATACTCATGAAAGTTTTTTGCACATAGCAGTTATCCCCCCCCCCTTTTTCTTAAAGATTAGTTGAAAAAAGTATTAAATTAATTGCAGTTATTTTAATAATTTTATATGTAATAATATTCAATGTAACATTGTAGGAATAATACTATATTTTATAATATTTATGTATTTTATAATATAATATTTATTTATTTACAATATAATATTTTGTTGTTTATTATATTATTAATTACTTTGTTTAACAAAGCAAAAATTTACATCTTTGCAAGATAAACAACAACCAGGATCATGAAAAAGCACATGACTGACTGCTGGTCTGTGTTGCTAAAAAGTACAGAAAAGCCCAGTCACTGATTTATTTCAGGCTGTGCAGGATGGTATTTATTTAGCTGGAGGCTAAAGGCCAGCTCTATGTAAAGCTTTAGATTTATAGCCATAGTTTTCAGTAGATGTGGAAAATGTGTGGTCCCACCAAGATAGAGCGGATGAAACAGCAGCTATGAAAAGCATTAGCCTCAAGTGGGTATTCAAAGTGATAAACTCGGAGGTATCTTCTGAGAGACTTTTGAGTATCTAACACTTGTTTCACAACGCTCCTTAATTGCTGCTTTAAGCGCAGAAGAACGTTTTAATATCAGGCCTCGGGTTAAGACTACGTTCCTGTACACTTCATGAAAAGACATGGTATTTCCCTATTATCTGCTCCGTCTTGAATGTCGCTGTAAAATTCCACCTCATACGTTTTAATAAGCTGCAGTTAGCTTGTGTTGTCTGCTGAAAATAAGGCTTAAACATGGTAATCCAGGAAGGAAAATTGAGACGCGCATCACGTAAATTTAGCCTCAAATGGAGACTAAACATGAGGATGGAAAGCTGTTGGTAAATACTGCTTTTTGAACTCGACCTTGTGACTATTAGTGCAATTCAGCCCCACAGTTAGAAACATCTGAAGTAACTAACCTCTCTAATGTAGACGATAATACAGTGATTAATGCTGATTAACAAACTTTTACTAAACAGATATAATAAGGCAGGAGCACCTTTGTCATCAAAGGCAAATTTGCATTATGGTATAATTTCACCATCTCTGTTCAAAGGTGTCAGCGTTTACTCCAGTGTTGCTAATTAATTTTCTCCCAAACAGGATGGTTTTATTCAAATGAGCCAATCCCTTCATTAGCACACCTGTGCTCTGCTCCCTCATTAAAATTGGAATCCTGTAAATTTTTACATCCGCAGACAGTGTCTCTGTTACCAAATATTGAGCAAGGTAGCACTGTGTTAATTAATGTTATAACGAGTTGGTGAGTCAACGAGGACTGATTTGCATAACCTGTGCAAAAACAAAACCTGCCGATGAGTATTCGCTCGGTGCGATTGTCGGAGGTCTCTTCATAAAATACATCGCATTGTGTTATTTTCTACCCTCCAGCCCACTAACGCGTTTACTGATGCCCTGTGGAGAAAAACATATAGCAGGAAATATCAAAGAAACAATGGTTCATTAAAATGCACTTCATAAGTCACACGTTGTCAGAGAGGAAATTGATATGAATTAATTTTTTTATTTTTTTTGAGCACTGTACAGTGATCCACTGCATTATGTACGGAGGTACTTAATAACCACACAACAAGCCGTTAATCCGTTGTTGCCACAGGCATGTTACCGGTGACTCTGAATCACAGGAATCTGTATAATTCTATCCTGTAATCTGAATAACTCAAAAACATGTTTTATGTAAAAACATTACATAAAAGTAACAGGGTTCACAACTGTATATATAAATATATTTTTGTGTCTTTATATTTACATAAATACATGAATATATATTTTTTTAGATATTTATATTTATATAAGAGGCTTGTTTATTATTGTTATATATTGTTTAAATTTTACACTCATACACACCCACCCACCCACTCAAATAATAAAAAAATATGTTGTAAAAATAAATATAAAAATATATTAAAAACTACATTAAATATATAAATATTAAATATTTTATTTATAATAAATATTTAGCATTTTATATATATATATATATATGAGTTATAATAGTATATTTAATAATATTTCTATATTTTACAAAATAATAACTATTCATTTTATAATATTATTACTATTATTATATTATATTATTAATTATTTTATGTTAAGAATGCAAAATTGAAATCGTTACCAAAAAACAACAACCAGGATCCTGAAAAACAGTAGATGACCAGGGTTTTTCCTGGCTTAAAATGAGGCGGAGGTGGTAGGCCTACCATTCTGATCATGTGCACACAATGTACCCACCCTTCAACTGGCTGAAACCAACACTTTTTACACGCAACATATTTTAGGTGTTATAATAATTGAAAAAAATTACAACTATAAATTTACATTTTACAAAAACAAACCCGTTGAACATTAAATTAAATGCATCATACCAGCTAAAAGCCCTTTTATAGGTGAACATAAACATAACATTAAGTTGTTAAACACTTCATGAAATTGAAAATCTTTATCCACTCCTTATAGTCTCCTGGTCCACATCGCTTTGATCCAATATACATTTATCCATGTAAAGTGTCTTTCTAGAAAACAAAACATTTTCTTACAACCTTACGTGAATTCTTCTGGTAGACTACATCATGAAAGGCAATCGCAGCAGGGTAACAGGTGCATTAGAGCTAACATTAGCATGAAGCTAAGACATAACTTATTGTTATGAAAATACCCCAAATCAAAACCCCTAAATCGTGTGCTAATTAGGGCCCTATGAAATCTGATTTATTTTTTCCCAAATTCAGTTTTATTTTTTTTCCAAATTCCATTTTTTCCATTCAAATTTTTCTGGAATCCTTTTTAATGGTTAAATTGCATTTTATTAATCAAAAAGCATGTCTGATTAATTAAAATCATGAAACTTCTACAACTTCACATTAGTTTATTAAAAGTTTAACTAAAAGTTTAGGGCCCTATGAAATGTTTTATTTTCTTTCACCATATGTTTTATTGTTACCAAATTCTTTGTTGTAGCATGTCTAATAATTTGAATGCATAAAAACAACTTAATTTATTCACATTTATTCTTAAAATAGACTTATGAAATGTTTTCTTTTTCCTCAGAAATTCTGCATTGTGTATCTGGTTATTAAATGAATGAGGCATAAAACATTAATTTCATTTATCTTTAAATTATTGAAAATCAAACTTTATTTAGTTATTTTGGCAAAAAAAGGGGATTTACTAGGCCTATTAAAATAAAAAAATGGAAGAAATGTTCTGTGAAAATTGCTTAAAAAAATAAAGTTTTAATAATTTTAATAGTAGCCTAGTAGGAGTATGTACATTCTGCTGAACCATAGTAATATATTTCTGCGGCAGTGTCTTCAAGTTAAACCGAACTTTTATTTTGACGGGTTGCCGTGAATACCTTTACAGTTCTGTGTGTATATGATATGACGCCAGTTTTACTCAAATGAAACGTAAAATACTCATGAAGAGCAGAGCAGTTCTGGAGATATTGTTCATGTATTTATGTCCTCATTTAGTGAGACGACAGACAGCGAGTCTCACTAAATGACAATCACAGCGAGTGTCACGTGCGCTTCAGTATGTGTGTAGTAAACAAAACCGGCGTCTCCTCTATTCATTCATTCATTCATTCATTCATACAGAGATGATCACGTAATTTGAGTTAATGCTCATCAGATTGCGTAAATCAGTGGAAAATGAATAGAAATTATGATTCTGTGTAAAGAAATATCAAGTAAAATTGTATAAAAATATCAGTATTTTTCCAAATATGAACTAAAAGCTCTAATGGACGCTGTTCAGTGATGCTTGCACGTGACTGCCTGCCTGAATTTTGTCAACAACCAGAGGCGGCTCAAAGTTTGGCGGAGGCAGCCGCCTCATAATTCTCTATGCAGGAAAAACCCTGATGACTGACTGCATGTTTGTGTTTCTAAAAAATATTGAAAAGCCCAGTCACTGATTCATTACTGATTTTATTGCAAAATATTTCACAACCCTCTGGAATACTTGATTTTCTTTAGTCATTTGCGGCATTCTGTGATCAGTTATTTTTGCCGACCGTCTCAGGCAACCGATCTTCTTCACTGTCCACTCAAATCAATATTTCATGTCAGTTTATTTAATTATTTTTCAGGTGTAAAAACTCCTTTCAGAATGATACAAGACCCATTTGCTTGCTTCGTGTTGGGTTTATTTTGCCATAATAATTGGCAGTCTGATTATCTCATATGCATTACTAACAAGAGTAAGATCTCTCTCTTGTCCAAAAACTCAGTCATTCCCTATGGCATCACAGATTGAGGCGTCAATCAGGCGTCTCCTTTGTTCACTGTAATAGTCCTCAGACCAATTGGTACTGGCGCTGTCTAAATTGGCCATTTGGACATGGGTTGTTTATTGGTTATTTGTTTAAAATGGACTGCGGGCAAAGAGCAGGCTTCTTCCTTCCCCTTAAATTGTCTTTTGTGTGACGTCTCCTGGGTGCACGGTGCACTCATGCATGCCAAGCGGGGTGTGGTACCCACGTCCTGCAAATTAGCAGGCTTATTTCCATCGGAAAGTTTGGACAGCTCAGACCAAGCATAGCAAGCGGGCCTAAAGTGGGTGGCCATGATCACTGCGGTTGGGCCAGAGGCTGCTCTCGCAATTCAAAACAGTTGACTTAGTTATTACAACTAAGGGATTACCCAAATAGTTTTACCATGCTCTGTTAGGTTTGGCTCATGTAACACCGGCCGGGATTGGCTGCGGGGAGGCTTGTTTATTTAACGTCTTCCGCGCTCGCTCGCAGGGGGTTCGGTAAGGTGTGCTACCGATCCTCATTGTTTTCACTGCTGTTGACAGAGTGTAGCAGAAGATTTGACGACTGCATTAGCAAGGAAAGCACATACATCATTACAGTGACCTTGACAAAGCATCAAAGCGAAAACACCAAACAGAAAGAGCGCACGCCATATATATCAGTCGCGTGCTAAAAAAGACTTTTGGCAGAGAATGATTCATCATATGTTTCTGTTAATGAGAAAGTAGGAATCCGCGAGGCTCTTTGCCCGAGAAGTTGGTTGCACAGAATCTTGGCACGAAACTGCCGGTGTGTGATAGAGTTAAATAAATGCACTTAAAGTTGTAATCATAAGCATATGCACCACAGTCTGTTGTGTTATTTTCCAGCACGCTAATCACCAAAAAGCTAATTTAGTGCATCCTGCCTGTTAAAATTCTGGAAAGACTTCACAGTTAATAATTCATAAGCACTTGCTAATCTCACTGTAGGAGTCTAATTAACGCATCATTAAAAGCATCATTCTGATAATTATAATTTCTCACTTTTTAAATGAGAGCGCCACAGAACCGAGCAGAGCGAGGAAGGGTGTCTGTGCAGCCAATTTACTCAGTGAACCAGATGCCAGAAAGGAAAGAGCCCCAAGTTAGGGCGCAAACGTCGGCCGGTGCGCCCCGTTTAGATGTTTTGCATCGCGTTCACTTCCATTCAAGTGATAATCCCACTAAATGCGATGTTGACTCTGATGTTTGGTGTAATCAGATAATTAAAGATGACAAATAATATATCTGAAGATCCGATTATCAAAGTCACACAACAACTGTAAAGAAAGGCTAATTCGCTTCATCGGGGAACGCTTTTAATGCATTTGCGGGGAAATATTGGTGTAAATGACATGATGTTATTATGCCATCAGAAGGTGTGCCGGAGTGAGAACGACCCCAGATGTTCGTGGCGCGGCTGCCGTCCAAATCAATTATTCCACTCTCAGCATGAATTCAATTCTCCTGCACTCATCAGAGGTGTGAATAGGTAAACATCACTCTATCCTCTTTTTCCCTTATGATGCAGCACTGCATAAAATGAGACGGAGGGGTTGTGCGGCTCGTATATATAGCGGCTGGTGTTGCTGCCGAGCGGGGTTAAATACGACGCTGATTTCCCTAATGAAATGACACAAGTTCACAGGCCTCTTACAGATGTGTACCCTTGTTGATGCTCTCTGGAAGTGAACGATTAGGTTCTTCCTTCTCATGCTGTTTGATGGAATGATTAGATCAAATATCCACCTAAGTGTCTGATGATCCGAAAGTCTGTTGCACACCTGCGTCGGGCTTGATGAGACTTCACGTGATTCAGCCTGAATAAAGATCCATTGTATTTGCTTTCACACCTGTATGCGATCGGGAGGTGAGAGCTTCACCACCTC
Source organism: Sinocyclocheilus anshuiensis (assembly GCF_001515605.1). Taxonomy (NCBI): domain Eukaryota; kingdom Metazoa; phylum Chordata; class Actinopteri; order Cypriniformes; family Cyprinidae; genus Sinocyclocheilus; species Sinocyclocheilus anshuiensis. Next base: position 709,761 of record NW_015552562.1, read on the forward strand.
AGGTGTGGGAAGGATGTCGACTTTCTTTTGTGTGCGAATGCGTGTGTTGATGTGGCTTTGTTTCTTGCGTGTTTGTGGCACTTTCCATTTTGGTAGGTGTCTTACAATCACAAACTGGGTTCAAAACAAAGATGAGACAAAGAACAGAACTTTTTACTGAGGCCTTGCTGATTTCTTGAAATGCATCTTTGAGGCGAAAGAACATTCATAGCCTAGTTCATAGTGTAGTCAGTTTTCCTCATTAAAAAAACGTACAGTCCCATGGGATGACATCAAAATGAATATAGTTTAGTTTTTATTTTCAACCCTCTGTCATTAAACAGACCATTTTTTGCTGGTTCGTCTTTATGACGCTCTCTTTGTATGTGTAAAGAGCAGCAGCGCTGACTGTGGGTTTGCTGTCGTGTTAAATATAATTTTTACCTCCCCATCCTTCAATAACACCCTCTTTGCAGAGCCTGTATTAAATTGTGACAGATTCATAAAATAATCCAGGCTGAAATGTGCTGCACAAACTGTTAATATCAGACTAAAATGATCACTGGCTACATTTACACATACATCTGATTATTGTTAATAACTAGCTTAAGGATTCAGCAAATTAAGATGTACAGTGGGTACGGAAAGTATTCAGACCCCCTTCAATTTTTCACTCTTTGTTATATTGCAGCCATTTGCTAAAATCATTTAAGTTAATTTTTTTTCCTCATTAATGTACACACTTAAGGGGGTCTGAATACTTTCCGTACCCACTGTATGCATGATATGGACAAACCTCTTCAATCTGTTTTACATGCTACTTGCTATTATTTTAGGTATTCAGTAAGAGTTGTGTAGTACTTGAATTGGTTCGCCGGTACATGGTATGATTAGTTTTGTTGGAGTTTACAGATTTATACTGCTTGGACATTGTGCATAAATTCCATAAATGCTGAATGAATGCATAAATAAGCATAATTAAGCATAAATAAATTAATAAATGTGGCTCAGTGGGTAGTATGCGCCTCCATACATATATAATAATAAAAACATAATGCCTAATGTCTACGTCTATTTAAAGCTGTTGCATGAGCTCCAGAAATGTCATGTAATGTTTTCAAACCTGTCGATGAGCTTAATAGGTTTGGTTGCTTTAATTATGAGCATAATCACATTAACATAATCACTGTATTCAGTTTAGTTGCTACTAAAGGACGTTTCTCATGAACTAGTAACCAAGGTTATAAATATAATAAATAAAACCACGAATAAAAACATTGGTAATCATTGAAATTGAACTTAAATATAAAATTGAATATTGAGTTAATTATAGGAAAATTAGGAATGTTACCTAGCAGCTAACTGAAATAAGTTTAAGCTGAATCACTAAAATTACGAATAAATAAAAACTAAAACTGAAATAAAAATAAATTCAACCCATAAAAAATAATAAAATGTAAATAAAAGTAAATAAAATTAGTAAATACAAATTAAAATGAAAACAGAAAATATAGTATTAATATAAACTATACTAGAATAGAAATACTACTAATAAATATGACTAAAATACTACTAATAAAATGACACTGTCAATATCATATCATAGAGTAAGTCATTTTAGCTGTTTAGTTTCAATAAATGCACTTTTTGGACTGGAAAGGAAGTTTTGAATTCTAAAAATTACAATGTTTTTATACTTCAAAGCTATTTTCTCAAAAGACAACATATGACTCACGTAATGAGCATTTAGTCATCATATGAAGACTTCATTCCAATCCTAAGTAAGGCTTAACATGCAAAAGTCTTGTGGATCAGAGGCGGTCGCTGTGATATAATGTAACATGACAGAACTTTTAGGTGAGGAACAGAAATGAAAAGCCCTGAATGACTCAGAGGAGCAAACTTCAGAAGCATGTGTCTCTCTCGCCTGAGCTGTGATTTAAAGTCCGCGTGAACCGGAAGTTGCTGCCGACTTTATTTCAGTGTAGTGACGTATTTCCAGCTGAAACGGAATATTGAATAGAGGGCATGGTTTTATGTTTGCGCTCCTCCTCTCTGTCTCTCACTCATAGCAATCTTAACGGTTGCAGGGGTGTGTTTAAGGATATTCTGCCCAAGCCGTCAAACTGACGTCATCAGAGAAGGAATGCCATTCCAGAGACGGATTAATTGTTCACATCATTACTAGCAATGTGCGCTAGTAAAGTAAATAAAGTCCATTTTGATTTCATGCGGACTTTAAGGCACCTTACTGTCAGCTGGAAGACCCTGAGGGTGATGCTGAGGAAGGGAATGGAGGTCTGGGTTGCTATGGTAACACCTGCGGACTTGTTCTTGAGCAGATGATCCTGATCACTAGAGTTATTTTGGTGGTCTCATTCAGGACAGTCTCAATCTGTGTCTTTATAAGAATAAAAATGCTTTCCATGTAATCTTAATGTTAGATTGCATATGTTGAACTATTCTTATCAGAATCAGAATCAGAAGAGCTTTATTACCAAGTATGTTTACACACACAAGGAATTTGACTTGACGACAGGAGCTTCCAGTGCAGAAGAACGAACAGTTATGCATACAGGTGCAGTATCAAGCCATAATACTAAATGAAAAGTGTGTCTTTTGCTACATGTAAATGTCTGAAAGTCTGTTTATTTGACAAATTCTGCATCTATTCCACTTAATCTGCTATAAAGACAGCAAACACCATGTGAGCGTCACCATAGGCAGCAGAAAGTCCCGATTTTCTGGCTCAATTTTCACCTCTTTCTCAGCTGCAAACAGCAAATCTCATTGATAGGGCCAGCCACACCTGAGGTCGAACACACATGTCCAAAATCATATACCATGGGTACTTCTTTTGAATAAATAATTACTTAAACGACCGTTAAACAAGCATCTATATATAGTGTGTAAGTTCTGCGGTATATCGTGTGCAGGCATGTAGTATGAATTTAATCCAAACATTACTTTCGTCCTGTTGTTATTGGCATGTGACCTACAGCGTCAGTTGCGTCGCTTAACTGCCAAATTCTCTCCCGTGGCATCATGGGATAATAAAGTGTTCATCTGATGCACGCTTCAGAATGTCACCGGAAGTAGTAGATCATCAATTTTAGGACTACTGTTTTATGTATACTGTGAATTTGGACATACTACTCTATTCACATACTGTTTTCACTTACTATATAGTAGGGAAGTATGCAAATTCAGATGCAGCCCAAAGTATACTTCGTTTTTGTATGCACATGCTAGCGTATGCTTACAGTCGAATGCATAGCATTTCAAAGTATCAAACTCCATTTGATAGAGTGCTCAGGTGGTCGATGTAGGTGCTCTAGAAAGCTTCATCTTTGTCCAGCGTCTGCTGTATTTTTCTCTTGAAGTTATGAGTGATAAAAATGTCTTTTTACTTTTTTTAAACCTCCTCACACAAGTGCTAGTCAAAGCAGGCATCTGTTGTCGTTGCAGTCTTCGCTATTTTGTTGTTGTTTTTCTGTCTGTTTGGTTTCATTTCTACTGTGAAACAGTGGCCTGGGCCAGCGCTACCACCTTGCGGAGCAACTGATTAGTGCAAAACCAAGTCAGTGCGCATGTGCAACCTGTGCGTACAAATGTACGTTATGTGCACTGTACGCAGACCCTTGCGTATGCGTAAAAACCGAAGTATACTTTGGCCTTTAAGGCCCAGGTGTACTTCTTTTTCTGTGCACAACCATGTCCATGCAGCTTTTACAGTATACTCAAGCGTGGATCAACAAATTAAACACATGCGCAGTACCACCTAGTGGACTATTCTCTCTCAATGTTCACCTCATGCCAGCACTGTTGTACGCACACTGTCCGCATGCAGCCCAATTTTTCTTTCTTTGCAAATGGTGTGCGTACAACAGCGCAGGCGCGGATGTCCACAGACACTCCTGATCATGAAAATTAAGTTGTGCGGGTAAAGTATAATTTGGGCTTTAATGCTTGTCTTCAAACAGGTTTCCCCAAACACTCCCCTGTCTGCCATTGGTTGGATAAACAGATAGCCTTGCCTCCTAATTTACACAATTGACCTATCGGTAAGCCCCGCCCCCCTTAGTTACTGTTGCGAACACGGACAAACAAATGGAGTTGCTAACTGTCTTACAATGACAGCTATCAGTGTGAAAACCTTGTCCCTATATCTTTTTGATAAATTTTGGACACAGAAAGACCACCATTCAAGTGGTACTTAAATATGCCATGGAGGGATATATAAAAGATTTTAAAATAAATATTGTGGGTATTAATTTGGAAGCGAGGGTTTTACAGATCACAATGCAAGCGGGAGAAGTCTCATATTAAGGTCATCACGATTGCAGATGAAAAAATCCCGGATCAACACTGTTCATGTACCGCAGGGTAAGATTAGCCTATATTAATTTACATTTAACTAAAATGTAGACCTTTGTTTATGTGTTTTTGCCCTACACTGTACAAGACGCGAGAACAGTTTGCTGTTTAGGTTTGTACGTTAGCATGGACTCACTAACTTTAACCGTAGCTGGTTTTAGCCAGAGATACCTTGCTAAAATGCTAGATGACATTAACATTCTGCTTGAGCAGCTGAACATTGTAACTTAATGAGAGTATGACAACAAGAAAATTAACGTTTTAATTTTCATTGGGTTTGGGGTGAATGCTTAGGGACATTTTGCTCTGTTTTGTTTGGGTTTAGGAAATAGAATAAAATAAATTCTATTGCCTATCCTCTCAGGATACCTGGAATCAGTGTTACAAGTACCCCAGGCACATCGTTTTTGCATTTTTGAAGCATAAACCCCATAAAATTAATGCGAGCTTCGGATCTTCTAATGTTTCTCTATGGCGCTGAAACCTAAAGATGTCAGAGTTCCGCTCCCCGTGCAACTGATACTCGACTGCCATTGGCTAGTCTGCGTTCCCCCCATTACATAACCACCGGTTGTGATATGAATCTGCTCAGATCGTCTGTACCATTTTCAAAAATAGTGGAGTGTTCCTTTAATTAATTCTACATATTTTGTCCAAAACTGCACTCTTCAGTTTTTTTATTAAATGTTAAACATACAGTTTTACAAACGTAATTTGTAAATGCCTTCATTGTTTAAGTATCCTGAGCCCCCATTTATGACACTTCCAGTGCAGTGTAACACAAGGATTTCCATAACTATTAACAACACTTAATATGCAGGTGATAATCACTGACTACATAATGAGCTCCTTCCCAGTTCCTCTTTTGCACTTAAGATAAATCATTTACACTCATTAAATCTTTTGAAGTAATTGATGTCACCCCCTAAAAGTTCATGCTCCATTAGTGGGTGATAGTGTACAACAGAAAGGGCTGCGACATCTCAAACGACTGCCATTGGCTAGTCTGCGTTCGACGGGAGGGGCTTACCGGTAGGAAAATTGGTTGAGCCAATGTTGCTTTGTTAGGTTCTCCATAATGCTAAAACAAAGTGTTACACTTCTTAGGGAAATAAATAAATGGCTTGTAGAGTTAGTATTTATATTAATACTTAAAGGAACACTCCACTATTTTTGAAAATGGGTTCATTTTCCAACTCCCCTAGAGTTAAACAGTTGAGTTTTACCGCTCTTTTGCACTTAAGATAAATCATTTACACTCATTAAATCTTTTGAAGTAATTGATGTCACCCCCTAAAAGTTCATGCTCCATTAGTGGGTGATAGTGTACAACAGAAAGGGCTGCGACATCTCAAACGCTCTCTTAAAAAGCCCTCAGTATCGTGGCTGCTGCTGACACAATGTGGGCTGGCTGCAGACTCACGCTTTGCCGCAGCTACAGATGGCAAACGCTTGTCCATCCCTGAATCCTCAGTACAAGATGGCTGGATTGGCTCACATCTCTCTATCGCCGTCTGCACACGTTAAAGACAGCCAGCTACTCAGCACATCGCCGCGCAGCAAACAAACTGAGCCCACGTAAAGCGGATCTCTCGATGCACGGTGTCACTACAGCGGATCCGTGTTCATCTGTAATGCTTCGGCTTTAAGTGCTGCAGGCACTTTGTTGGCATGGCTGAAGTCTGTGTTGAGACAGGAGGCCCACAGCTTTCTGTGACTGACAGACAATGATGATGTCATCGCGTGTGAAGGTCTCTGACCTGAACAGAAGAGGGAGGCTGGTGCGTGCGACTCTCCCAGCTGAGGTGCCTGCCGGTGCAGATGGACAGGGGCTGGGTGTGGGTCTCTGTGTGGGAGAGAGGAGAGCTGGGAACAGGACAGAACTGGAGACGTGCTTCAGTCCTCGATCACCTCTCAAGATTTCTCTGTGCCTCTGAAGGAAGAGCAAACCACTGTGTTGGGAAATAACAGGCCCAAACCGTATGAAAGATTCTGTTTAACTTTCAGGAAATCATATTTTCCCACCTCAGACACCGAGTACCAGAGTGGTAACCAACATAAACATTGAGGGGCCAACCTAGCAAGACATGGCGGTTCCAATATACCATTAGTGGTAAACCAAAATGGTTTTCAATCAAGTTGCGTTTATTTATATAGCACTTCTATGCAATACAGATCAAAGCAGTTTCACATTAGGGAAATTACAGTGTTAATGTTGTAAAATTCATCAATTATGAAGCTCTACAGAAGGTGATAATGTCAATATTTGAGTTTAGTAACTGTCAATGTTGCAGAATTCATCAATGATGAAACAATTCAATTTTAGCTGTAAAGCAGCTGTATAGTGTCATTTTTCTGGTCAATTTAGTTTAATGTTGTTTCAGTAGACCCTTCACTGGGAGTTTGATTGACAGGCGATCTGACCAATCATAAAGCAGAATCTGCCATTTTTGTCCGACACACAAACGAGACAAGAGTAGATTAAACTTGAAAAATGAGTGGGCTTGAATTGAAAAATGGTGTGTATTGACATCTTAATGCAGTTGAAACAAGATACCTTCTGATGTTCACTCATGTTTATTTCATGCTATAACTAGTAAAGAGAAGGAGATGGTAGCTTCACATGCCGCTTGAACTGAGATGCTACAGCAATCTGTCATGACACATTAGAGGCACAAAATGCTATTTATTGTTTGAATTTCTTAAAAAATGACCAAATTTGAAAGCTGAGACTTTTTCATACCAAAAGTAACCTGCTCTGTGTTATGTGTGGGCATTTTGTCAGTTTCCTCTTTGCTCCAAGGTGTATTTTTCACTGCGTGAGAACACGATGTGTGGCGTGAGAGCGCCTTGGCTTGACGGACATAGCAACAGTTACAAAGGGGGGGGCGGGTCTTTGCTAAGGCTTAATTCAGTTCAATAGCTCTGTCAATGTTCCAAAGTTCATCAATTATGAAACAAAGTCAATTTCAGCTGCAAAGTTGACTTCAGCTCCACAGAAGACAATAGTGTCATTATTCAGCTCAATTCAGTTGATTCAACTTGGTCAGTGTTGCAAAATTAGTGTCATTATCCAATAGCTGGTTCTATACCACCAACTCCCAACTAAATGTGTGGTTACAGGCTTGCAAAGTACAAATATTAATTTTACTAACCATAAAATGCTTCAGTATGTCAACCCTGTCACAATATGTTTGAAATATTATTTTAATTTTAGTAGCATCACTCAAATTCAGTCATAAATTATGTCATAATATTTGGCATTTTTGCCTTTATTACAGTAGTTCCCAACAAGGAGCCTCAGTAAATTTGCATGGGTGCTGCAGGAAAATTTAAAGTATTTAAATTAATCGTATTAAAATAGTTTAACTTAATTAAAATGCTAAAAACACACAAAATCAAGATGCAAATTGAAATCATTCCCACCCCACCCCCCACCTACAACGATCACATGACTTCAACATCACTGTCACTAGCTTCTAAAGACTCATTCAATGTTTATTTCAAATCTACATGTTTAAAATATTTAGAATAGAATAGTTTGCAGTAGCATGGTTATAAACACTGTAAAGACTAGTAAAGACCTCGGTATAGTCCCATTTAGACACTTGTGAGCAACCGCCTTTTTCAAGACATGTAAAAGCTATGAAAAACACGGGTGGGCTATTACTGCTGTGTTTCATGTGGTAGAATGATGTTTGTGTTAACCACTGACCTCATTTCAGGCATTTAACCGAAAAACCACAGGACAGTGGAACTGGATGTACTAAAATGCTTGTGAATTTCCGTGTTTTAGCCTCCAAAAATATGTCATCCCTGCAGCACTGGTTAATTAATTTTATATTTCAACACTCCCAGTTTCTGTTAATAAAAATTGAAAACAAGCCGCTTTGCCATAATTACAGCAGAAATACCAGAGGAAGTATTTTATATACCTAACAGTTGAAATATTGAGCTGCACTAAGCTAATATGTGTTAGCATAATGAAATGATACCTCTGTTTGAATGTTTTGGTGAAATGATGTGATGTTACACTGTAAAAAAAAATCTGTGACATTTACGGTAAAATACCGGCAGCTGTGGTTGCCAGAACTTCACCGTTAAAAATATGGTAGCAACATTTTAGGTTTTACAGACTTAACTTAAATTCACAATAAAAAAACGTATTTCATTAACTGATGTAATGTTAATAAACCAGCATATTGAATAACTAATATCTGTTTTGAGCCATTGTAATACTGATAACCACCAAAAACAGGTAGTGATGAGAAAGTCGCATGATGAATCAAAGCTCATCACAAACAGCTCTTCCACAAGCTGAAGAGGGAATTACTAATAGGCTATATTAGGTGGACAGTGTCATTCACACAAACACTAAACACCATCATGGTAACAGACACGATACTGAAATAATGCAATAAACATTAATTTAACAACATTAGATGTAAGATAAAACCCTAATGTACACAACTGATAAGAAAAAACTAAGAAGAAACAGTTATTTCAATGAAAAAACATAAAATAGGAAGTGTCATGCAGGGAATTCTGGGAGTGTCAATTTACGTTTTTTCAATGTAAATTATACAATGACTTTTTCTTTTTCACTTCCAAAAAACATAATTTTAACAGTATTTTACTGTAAAATTACATTAAATGTAATTACAGTTATTCACTGTATATGGAAAGTTACTGATAACCAATTAACCGGTTTTTACTGTAGCATTTTTACAGTCTTTTACTGTTAAAATCACAATCATTTTTTAATAGGCCTCATGACCTTAGGAAGTGAATAAGACAGATGTGTTTAACCTCATTGATGCAACCTGTGTTTTATGCTATACAACATCCATCCCAATACATAAATACTATGTAGGGAGATTTCATATCTGTGGTTACTATGCCTTTTTTGATAGAATATAAATCACACTTTTCCTGGCAGCTGATGCCAACAGTCCTTTCTGAGGAATGCAGTGAAAACCCTTGAGCCATGCTCACATTACAGCGATGATGTTGCAATGATTTAATGATGACAATTGATATTGCAGTTCTAAAGCCGTGTGCGGTTACCGTTCCCATTGCGTTGATTGCTATAAAGATAAAAGCAAACAGCACTGAGATTCCTGCTGTGCAGAAATGACAAACGTGAGCTTTACAGAACAAAGGCAGCCTTTGCATCCGTCGACTGATAGTGAATTTTAATTACTTCAGCACATTCAGTATGTGTGTTTTTTTTTCATTTCTTCTGTTCTTTGTTGGTTACCCAAAACAGGAGAAATTAACCACAAAAATCTAACACAATAAGAAAAACAAGACAAGAAAGTGCTGTGCGGTGTGCAAGAACTCACCTACTACCCTAAAGATAATAACACAGATTGCTTTCCAGATAAAAACTCATAATTGCTCTCATAAACCATTGAGAACTTCTCAAATGTTTTAAGCAGTGATCAATTAACACTGTTGCATGGTGAAGAAACAAAAAGAATCCCCCCTGAAACAAGATCTGCCAACTCTCAAATCTTTCATTGCGATTTTCATGTCTTTCATGTCTTTGTGCTGTCCGGGAGGACATGCGTGAAACTTCAATGCTGGAGCAAAAATCTGAGACTGGAGCAGCGTTGTTGTAGTGGATGATGCACAAATTTAAGAGAGACAGAAAAGCAAAATGAGCGTTTAGCCACGAGTGTGAATTGCCTTTCGCACCAGACAGATTTTCTGATCCCATTATGGCTCCAGCTAGCGTTTTTAGTGCAAATTTCTCAGTGCTTGTGTGGATTGCACATGCTCCCGATGCCTAATGAGGGAGCATTAGCCAAGGGAGAAGCAGTAATTAGAGCAAGCGTCAGAGCTGAGGACAGATGGCATGCAAAGACAAGTCTTTTCCTTCAGACTTATTGTCCTTCTCTTATGAGGGATGTCAAGACACACAGCTTTGATTCCGGTTTGTGATACTTTTGATACACTAATTACAAAACAGTTTACATTGAGGAGCTAAAAGGAGGATTACCTTCAATACCGTAATTCTTTTTCACCTTAATCATATTAATCTTCTTCTTTTTTTCAATAAGAACTGAAAGTTTAACCTATAGAGAACATTTCCCAGACCAGAAATTATAGTCAGAAATAGCCATTTTCTGCGGTTGGATTTAGAAAAATGATTATAAACCCTTGTAAACCTCTACTGACCAACATTTTTAATATATTTTTAACATCTTAATTTTTAACATCTTAATCTTTCATATTATATATAAAATCAATATGTTATGTAATTTTTTATGAACATTTACATCTTATAACTTATTTTATTTTTTATAGATGCCTTTAGAGAGCACATTTCATAGTTAGCAATTTTTTTTTTTCTGGCCAAAATATATTACAAATATATGCCAAATATATATTATATGTTAGAAATTTAGTAAAATATATGTAAACAACAAGCCTTAGTAATTAAAACACTATATTAAAATATATATTAAAATATTACATGTATAATGTGGCCATTTTGTATGAAATGTTAAATTATTTATTTATTTATTAATTTCAATTTATGACCCACATAAAAATTATAGCCAGAATCTTGGAATTTTTTACAAAAAC
>NW_015552562.1:721062-731908 GCF_001515605.1 Sinocyclocheilus anshuiensis
TGAAAAATTTAAGGGGGTCTGAATACTTTCCTATATATATATATATATATATATATATATATATATATAAAAAAATTCTCATCTTAGGCATTTTTTTTAACTAGTCAGATTTACACAAACTATTAAACACTAACGTTTTGAAATGTCTTTTTTTTTCCATGCCTTTGAATGCATTTGATTTATACAGCCTGTGTTCGGTGAGTAGCATGTCTGCCTTGTTAGTGGGAATAGAAGAAATGTATTTATCTTTTCAGAATTCATAAAGGCTGATGTGATTATTTAGTTTTGACTGTACATAATTAGCTTGAGATTATGGCATAATTTAATGTGTTTTATTAGTGTATTGTTTATGGTAATTTATTGTTCATGTACTCAAATATTGCGAGACGTTCTGCATTTGTCAATGGCACATTTGGGTCTCTAATTAGGTTGCATGGAGTTGCGAAAAAAATTGTGCGAAGATGATGACAGGCCTATCAACATATCTCAGAGGTTTATGGGTAACTTGCAGTGTGAGAATGTGACTTGGATGACAAACACAATGTGATGTGCTCTGTTTATGCGTCTCAGCGTGTATTAACATTTGTGCACGTGCTGCTTTCGCAAGCTGTTTTTATGGCAGTGACGACACACACTCGCACTCGCACATAAGCGACTGTCAGGAGGCTTCTGTTTGTATCAGAGCGAATTCATATTTACTTAAAACTCAATATTCACACAATGCACTTTGAGCTTCTCTTATTACTCACGCAGTTCAGCTGCCAGTTCAGGTGTCGGTGCTGAAGGTGTTATATGGGCTGTGCCAAGCTGGGCGCATTAGTCGAGGAGTCCCAGCCCTCTCTCACCGGATGCCATGCTTTAGGGAATTCTTTCTGATTTACACATATTCCCCCAAGCATCTCTCACTCCGTCTGAAGTCACTGAATCAGCACTATGCGGATTTACAGGGCCCTCGCTTCTCAAAGAGGCCTGACAGCTTTGGCTTTCATAGCGTTTTAATGTGACATTCTTGCGTCGTATTTTGTTTATTTTCCTCTTCCTTCATGTCGGGAATCTGCTAGCGCTGTCGGTCCGGCTTACACACCTGCAGCGCCCCAGGGGAAGAGCGCAGCTCACACCCCTGACGCTCTTAACTTTGAGGAAACGAGGAACACTTAGACGTGAGGAACCTTTCAGAGATCAGAGTGTGGAGTTATTACCCGGCCGTAACAAAACACTGTCGCTGCAGTTCCGCCGCTCCATCTAAACACCAACCAAACCTGTCATCTCCAGCCAATTATCAACAAAGTCAAATTGGCAGGAATGAAATTTACAGTGCCACACTTAAAATAAGGGAATGATGTTTAGTCTACAATCCCAATGAACGCCTTAGTGTTTTTGCTCTCCGTATCAAGCTTGGTAGTTATACGGGATTAATTGTTGTTTTTGGAATAACAGTATCTGTAGCTACTGGTCTGTTTGTGTGTGTGCGTATGCGCATGCTAACTTTTTTTTTTTTTGCATACGTATGTGTGATCTGCAGCTCCTGGGACATCAGGCACACCAGGAACGGTCTCTTTCCCAGAGTGCCGTGCAGCAGTGCCCGCCTAGCTTTGGCACCTCAGCTGTCAGCCCGCTCTGCTGATGAGGAGAAGGTGTGGGGCGATGAAGCCGATAATGAAGGTACCATCTTGTTGTCACGACAGATTGTTTGCTCTGGGCTTTCCGAGGTGCCAGCGAGCTCCAGCAAACTCCACGCCCCCTCTGCCTCGGGGCTTGGCACCTCTGCTGGGGAGAGGAAAGTATTTTTACCCGGCGTGCAACTTTCCACACTCCTTGCCCAGAGCAGCCATGTTAACTCTGAATGATAATATTTTGCCTAATGACTGTGTATTTTGTAGAAATGCACGTGTTTTCGGTTTCCCTTTGTGATAATAAACTGTAAGCACACACACACAAAATATTTTACTTTGAAGAGCGTGTAAAATTAAACTCATTTCTTTTCCCGTCGCAGATTTAGATTTACTCCGAAATGGTTTAATGTGGGGTTTCTCGCTCTCTCCGAGGAGCTTTAGAGCTGAAGCCTCTGAATGGCAGTATCTGAGTGAGCCAAGACTTCAAAAGGGGGCTTTGTGAAATCTGTGAAGGATTTGCTTCTAATGAGAGTTTGCCCACTTGATGAGGGACGCCCACTTCCTCTGCGCTAAATGCCATATTCATTACCTGCTTGTCTCTGATATTGTGCTCTTTGTCTCTGATTTGTTGTATTCTTTATAATCTGCCACTCCAGATCAAAGTGATCTGAACTTTATGCTCCCTAAACGCATAAGGATCCTTACAGATGGGTAGAAACAGAGGAAAGACAAACTAACTAACCAACTAACTAACTCTAAAATCGAACTAATAAAACATATATAGACTTTGACAGAAGGTTTAAAACTAACTAAAACGAACTAACTAGTGAGATGATATCTATGCTTGATAGTCTAGAAACGGAAAAATAAAACGAAGATTATTGCAGATTGACAAAATAAGTAAAACAACAAATAAATAAATAATAATTCCATGTTTAATTCAGTGTGATACTTGCTGTTTCTTTGTAATTATTTGTGAAATTGACTTGCAGTTTCTGAGTGAAAATTGTTTCAACGTAAATTCTACACCATTTTTTTCAGTGTAATTAAAACAAGAGGACAAGAGCACAGCTAACTAACTTACTAAATAACTAAGTAAGTAACTAAATAGTGATCTGATCATAGGCAAACACATACTGACTCTGGCAGAAGGGTAGAAACAGGAAAGACTAACTAGCTAACTAAGTATAAAAACTAGACCTTGACAGAAGGATTAAAACAGATGAAAACTAAATAGCTAAATAACTAACTAGTGAGATGATGTCTGTGCTCAATAAACATATAAGCAACCTCACAAAAGTGTAAAAACAGGACAAAAACTAACTAAAGTGTACTGAGGTTAATTCCTGATAACAACTTAATGGCACTGACAGAAGGATTAAAACAGAGCACAGCTAACTTAACTAGCTAATTATATAATTAACTAGTAATCTGATATTAGGTAAACACATATGGACCCTGGCAGAAAGAGAAAAGACTAATGCCGAGTTCACACGGCACGATTTTAGCCCGATTTTTCACTCGCAGACAGGTTTTGCGAAATCGCCGACAAATGCCCAAAATCGGAGGCAAATCGGTGCTCGTTCACGCGAGTGACAATCACGCAGTGTGAATTATCAAAGACGCGAACTGAGGGAATCGCCGACACGTCGCCGACGCCCACAAAATATTTGGCATGCTAAATATCTGGAGCTGTCGGCGATTCACAATCACGCAGTGTGCAATGATTTCTGACTGAAAACTACATCGGCGATGACCTACAGCCAATGAGAGACCAAGATACAGGGCAGAGGGAAGTTCGGGGAGGAGTCCTAATAAAAACTAACTAATAAAGCATAGACCTTGACAGAAGGATTAAAACAGAGGAAAAGCAAATAACTAAGTCACTATCTGTGAGATGATAAACACATAACCAACCTCACAAAAGCGTAAAAACAACTCAACTAACTAACTAACTAAAGCCAGGCTCACACTACAGGATTTTTAGCCCGATTTAGCCCTGATTTTCCCCTCCCGAGAATCAGAGCAAAAATCTTGTTGAGCATCTCGATCGGTCCCGATGTTCGGCATGGATTATCTGGTAATGTGAGGCGCACAAAAATCGGGGCCGCCACGATCATATCAAACATGTTTGATATTTAGGATTTAAATCGAGATGATGATGGCTATGTGATTACGTCAGTACTTTCACAATAGCCAATGCACGACCGAAAAAAAACAGCTGCTGTACGGCTCTGTTGGATAGTGGAGACGGAGGAAACTGCTTCTTGACGTTTTGTAGTAACACGATTGTCTGTATAATGTGTCGAAAACGTATCACAAACGTAAGGAGAAAGAGAAGCGCTGGGGTGAAATCGCCTCAGTTTTGAATGTACCGGGTGAGTGCAGAAAGCTACTAGCACGCTAGCTAACATGTGTAAACATCACTGAAATATCAATGACGATCTGCTGCGTGAGATCACGTGAGGGCTCCCTCTGGCGTGATAATCGTAATAAGATCTTGTGTGATGCGCCACGATTTTCAAATTTTGTAGTATGTGCATGTTTAAGATTTGAGGGAAGATAATCTGCAAAGATTCTCCTTATGTGTGTGCTGAGACCAGATTTCATAATCGGTTAGGATTTTAAAACTCCTGTAGTGTGAGCCAGACTTAAGTGTACTGAGGTTTATTTCTGGTAACAACATAATGGCACTGACAGAAGGATTTCTAAAGCTAACTTAACTAACCTTTTATAATGACCTAATCTGATCAAATACATATGGGCCCTGACAGAAGGGTAGACAGAGAAAAGACTAACTACCTAGCTAAAAAAATGAACTAATCAGCGACAGAAGAATTAAAACAGCAAAACAAAATAATTCAATAACTGAATGTTAGATGATGTCTATGCTCGATAAACATATAAGGACCCTCACAAAAGCGTAGAAAGAGGAAAAAACTAACTAACTAACTAAATAAATACATAAGTGTACTGATAAAAACATGATAAAACATAATGGCCCTGACAGAAAGATCAAAACAGTGCAAACTAGCTAACTTCCCTATACTAACTAGTGATCTGATTGTAAACACACATAGTAACCTTGGCAGAAGGGTATGGGAAAAATAGCTAGCTAACTAACTAACCAACTAGCTAGCCAACTAACTAGTGGTGTAATTTTCTGATTGATAAACGCATCCTCGCACCCTGAGAGAAGGGCAGGAAGAGCTAATCAAGTAAATAAATAAATCCTAATAACTTTTAGGGCATTAATCCCACTAATGAAATGAATCATTTGAATGAAACAATATGCAGAAGCATCTGCTTTCTCTGACTCTTAACTTGCTGAAAAGTCCAAACTATCTCCAGAGTCTCTCTTGCAGCACACCAAACACTGTTTTCACATGGAAGGGCCATCTGTCCTCCGCTCTTCCCTTGCGAGGGCTTTTCTTGGCACACAGGGATGCTCTACCTCCACCGCCGACACTCTGAAATAACTCTCTCCAGTCAACTCCCAAAAGTGGTGGGATTTGGACTGTGATTGGACGTTCTGTGTGTGTGAATCCGCTGAAAGTATTTGGAGAAGCATAGATCTCACACTAAATGTCACACAAAGTGAACTGCCAACATATGAATTGAAGTAAATATTTTCTCAGGCATAAATTCATGTGACCAATTAACTCCCAATCTGTTTCAGATTTTGATGCAAAAAAGGAAGACAAATCTAAGAATATCTTCTTAAATATCTTCATTTCCTGAATCCTTTATGTCCGTTCCACCTGTCACAAAAGTGAGTCATCAAAGCCCTGGGGCTTTCAGAGGAAGACAGGCTTATGTAGGGACAACTAAAGGAAAGCTTTAATCTGTCTTCTTTTCAGGTCCTGAATGGTTGAGAGCTAAAGAGGCCCGTGGCAATAGGATGCATGAATGAGATCGGATTGGACGGTCAAAACCTGACCCGTTTCTCTGGGTAATTAGACATTTTGAAAATTCGAAAAAATTTTAAATAAAAAAAGTAATGAGCTATTAGCAGTCAGCCATGATTAATTTATGCAGCAATAGTGTAGAATAGAAAGATTAAGTGAGTAGTATTTGTCTGGTCAAGTGATCTCAGCATGAGAAAGGGTTATTTTAGTATTATTTATAGTAAAAGAGTATTTATCCATTTTTGAACTAGATTTTAGTTTTATATTTTTCATTTTTATTTTTAATTTTAGCTTGTTTCTGTCATTTTAATTTAATGTGCTTTTGCCTTTTTTTTTTAGTACTATTTTAGTAATATTTAGTACTTCAGCTTACATTGTTTCAGTTAGTTGCCCAGGCAACATTTCTAATTTTTATTTATTTTTATTTTTTAAATCAATCATTTTTAATATTTCAATTCCTGATATTATTTGAGCAGTTTTAGTGTTAATTAGGTTTGCAAAGGGGTGGAAAATTTCCGGAAACTTTCCAAAAATCCCTGGAAGATTCCAAAAAATCCTGGAATGTTTCCGAAATTTACTGGAGATTTTCTAACCCGTTTTTGCAACCCTAGTGTTAATTAACAATAGCAAAACTATTTTAGTAATGTTTTAGTACTTCAGCTTACTTTATTTCATTTAGTTGCGCAGGCAACATTTCTAAATATTGTTTATATTTTAAACAGTTTTTTATTGTTTATAAAACTTAATTTTGTTTTATTTCAACCTTATTTTAGTTCCTGAAATTAGTTTTAGCAGTTTTAGTTTTAATTAACAATAACAATGCTGTCATGAGGTTATTACAGTTAACTAAAACTAAAATTAAAACTAAATTTAAAACCATTTCATTGTTTAAAATAAAATAAATGTCAACTGAAATAAAGTATGAAAAATATTTAATTTCAGCTAGTTGCCTGGGCAACATTTCTCATTTTAATTTTGTTTAACTAAAACTCAAGTAAAAAAAATAAAAATAAATATATATGTGTATGTATAAAACTGAAACTACCAAAAATGAAAAACACAACAAAACCACTAAAACTTTAGCTAAAATTTAAATGAAAAATATTAAAATAAAAATTTATTCAAAATATGAATAAAAACTATAAAAGTATTTTATGATAGCACTGGAGGCAACCCGATCCATATTAAATAAAGTTTTTATTATGCTACAAAGACTGAATTGTTGATCTCATATGTACGTTATTTTCAAATAGTTGTAAAAAGTACCGTTAATTTATTTACGTGTTAAAATGAGGACGATACATCCGTTTAACAATACATATGAATTGCACCTTTAACTAATCTTTCAGGGCAGGCATGTTTTCATATCACACCCCATGCCATGAAAGCGATGACCAGATGAAAGGCCACGCAAACGCCAGTATGCCCCCTCGCTGCAGAGCTGAAGGCTAGGAAGCGATCGTGAGTGCTGCGCTAATCACTGCTGATAATACAGTGAGCTCCGGTCCTGCCGCTCGTAATGAGCGAGTTGTTTTGGGAACCTGGGATGACGGCGGCTCCTGCAGGTGTCTGTTGTGTTGGCTCTCCAGGAGAGGTTTAGGAGTGGGAGGAGTGGCGGCTAGTTTGAAAACCACCACTAGCAAAGGAGCAGGCATGGATTAGCGTGTTCCCAGCAGTATGGTGCTGTTTTGGAGGTAACGTCATTAGATGGCATTAAAGCGATTCACTTTTTTCCCCTTTATGCCGGAGTCTTTCCACAGTGAGGGGGGGATTAGAGTAAAAGCAGCTTTAATTGACAAACCACAATCATTATCGATTTGCCTTCAAATAACGTTATCCTCGCTGATACCCTACATAAGTGTCTAGCTTTAGATCCAAAGAAAACAAAGTGTGTTGTATTCATGTTCTGAAAGCGATCCTGAGTTTCTCATGTTTAGTCAAACAAGGTTGATTGTGTTTAGCAAAATCCGTGTACGTGTATCTGAAATTAGTTCAACATCCGAAGTAGCGTTTTGTGAAAATGCCAGGTTGTTTCGTCTAATGGCGCCTACTTCAAACTTTATTACCTGGCTGAAAAATTACAATTCGCCAATTACAGCCATTAGAAATGAACTATTTTGCTCAAGTGAGGCAACTTTACCATTGGCCTAGCGGGAACAAGCAGCGCTGCACTAATGTAGCCCTTCATCTCTCTAGAGCCGTGCTGTAATTAAAGCATGATTAAGAGGCCGGGGCTGATGAATGTGTTTCTAAGTGCCCCATGCTGTGCTGCTGTTGGGCCCAGCATGGCGATTTTAATTGATTCGGGCTAATCAGTGAGCAGAATTAAAACAGTCACAGTTGTTTGGAAGAACAAGAGAGCAGGTCTGGGCACCAGGATGAGTGAAACCAGCAGAAGGCCTGATCCGCGCTGGAACGGCTTTCAGCCCTGCATAAATTACGGCGAGGAGGCGCAGCATCGCGCCTGGCAGTTTGGTGAGACAAATGTGAGCTGCTATTTTTTATTATCTGCAGAAAGACTGCTCTGCCTCGTTTTTATGCCTACACAGGACTATGTGTTGTCCATGCGCAATTATTTGAATGGAAGTGAATTGTGTGCGTGATTGCAGCAGGTGATTTGATTTATTAGCTTGATTGCTTTGGCGGCGCACAGAATACATTCTATGGAGTCAGTTTGAAGATTTCTAATGATTGCAGGGTTGCGTAATGTCAAGCCGAAGGATTCTATAAGCTCAAAACTGACAAGCTGAGTAGTCTTTAGTTGGTTTAACCCCCCTGTTGTGGCTGTAGTGTTGGCAAGGGGCCCTGCTGCTCAAGAAGAGGAAGTCCTGATGATGTCCGTGACAGCAGCCCTCGGGGCCTGGACTGGAGCCAGAGAGTCCATAATGACAAGCACTCAGATGGACTAATGACTTCACAGGACTTAAATTACAACCTTAAATCACTGAAGGGGTCAACTGTGGAGGGAAAACGCCATAGAAGGCAGATAAAGTTAAAGCAGGTTAATATTCTTCTAGAATCGAACTTTTAGATTAGATTTGCGTAGGGCTGGGTATCGATTCAGATGTCCCGATTCGATTTCGATTCGCAAGCTCTCGATTCGATTCTCGATTTTTTTTTTTATATTCAGTGAATATAGTTTTAATACAAATGCTATTGATATTTCTAGAAAATTAACAGTGAACATCAGTTTACAAATGGTGAATTAATAAAAAGAAATTAAGCCACATGCCTGTATTTTAAACCTATACTTTTTTTTGTATGGGTCCTTTTTTAAACAATAATAGGGCCCTATAAAATGTTCTTAATTTTTCTGGTAATCAGATGAAGGCATAAAACATTAATTTAATTTATCCTAATCAAATTAAAAGTAAACCCTTTTATTTTTTGGCAAACAAAGTGCTGCACAACAGAGGTTTACTGTTAAAATTAAAAAGAAAACAGATGTGATTATTCCTTTAAAAATAAAGATTTATTAATATTTATTAGCAGTAGTAGCATTGATTCTTAAGACTGCTAAATAGTAATATATTCTGACAGTTTCTTAATGTTAAACTAAACTTTTATTTTGACGGGTTGCCGTGAAGAACTTGCAGCTGCTGTGTATGTGATATGACGGTAGTTTTGGCTTTTGAGAATCGGTATCGAATCGACGTCATTTAAAAAAAACGATTAATCAAAAAATCAATTTTTTTGCCCAGCCCTAGATTTACGTGGAAGGTGTTGAAGGAATAGTTCACCCAAAAATAACTACTCACCTACATGTTGTTACAAACCTGTATGACTGACTTTCTTCTGCGCTGAAACAAAGCAAATACATACTTTACAGTTTACAAAAACTTATGAGTCACAAATGCTCCCATCCAGCCAAAAAAAATAAATAAATAAAAATAATAAATATATATTTTTGAAAATATATAAATATATTTTAAAACATTTAAAAATATATTTTGACCTATATATTTAAATCCAAGATAATACATTCACATACAGTAAAAAACAACTTTATTTGAAAATACTTAACAATATTCCCCCCAAAAAACAATACAATATTACAATATATTACAAATTAAACATTGTTAAATCATTATGAATCTAGTTTTGATCTCTATAGGCTATTCCATCCACATTTGCATTTAGCCTAAAAGCAGTCTACTGTAAGACTGGAAATGTATTTTCTCGCTCCTGAAATACATTCTGAAATATATTTTGGTTTATGAAGGTTTAAACGAAATATATTTAATTAAATATGTTTCAAAAATATATTTAATTGAGCTTCACTGTTTACAACATATATTTATTATTAGTTATTTGTTGTGTTGTGATGCTAAGAACTCATCTTTTTGCCCTTGTTGATTGTCACAGTTTTTATGTTTGTGTGTTTTTTTGTTGAGGTCTTAACATTTTGTACAACATTTAGTAGGATGATTGTACTTTCACAAACAAAGATACCATAGTTTGCTTAACATATTAAAGGCACAATATGTAATTTTTTGCCGCTAGAGCGTGCGTATTCAAAACAAACAAAGAAACAAAGGCGTAGTTAGATGACGCCGTGACTGGGTGTGGAATCATGGGAGTTGTCGTCTTCATCCCAAAGCAAACCGACGGGACTGAAATCGTGTTCATGGACGAGCTAATGTATTAAAGATTTATTAACATAGTAGAATGAAGCAGGGTGAGGCTGAAAGCCGTCGAAGCGAAACGAGGCCGCTGAACGAGCGTGACACACGGCTCGAAAGCAGCGTAGCTTTTATTATGCCACAGTCGACCGCTTCCGCTCCTTCCGGTCGTGCGTATGTCGGGTAAAGCAGCGCTGTTTTATCATACTAGATACATTTGAAAGTTCTGTTATAATGCTACTCTGTGCGGTCGTCACCGGTCTATTAAAACACACAACATATTAAAGTGTCTTTGGTGTTTCCATGTTTTCTACAAAACAAAACCGGAAATCGAGGGGTTATGACGTCATTAGCAGGCGACACAATGACACATATGGACACGGTCCGTGTCTCTACTTAAAATTGCTTATTTCTCTGGATTTAAACATTCTTCGAAACATTTGGGATAATGTAAGTACACAAGTCAGCAAAATATATAACACTGTTCTAGTGGTTTTTGGACCATACATTATTGTGCCTTTAAATGAAACATTTGATTCAGATTGGGACTTCAGAGCGGGTTCGCGTATCATTTGATTCGGATTGGGACTTCGGAGCGGGTTCAATAATCATTTGATTCAGATCGGGACTTCAGAGCGAATTCGCGAATCATTTGATTCAGATCGGGACTTCGGAGCGGGTTCAAAAATCATTTGATTTCGAT